>NC_142691.1:4855984-5159015 GCF_056320005.1 Nelumbo lutea | reverse complement strand
CATATTCAGCACCATTCTTGTTTTCAAACTCTGAGGAGTACCTCGTGTAAACACTTCAAATATGATTTCAGATAACTTCTACAAGTATACTGAATGAGGACAAGTAAGGGCTGAGTTCAACCGTCCTCAAGAAGGCAATACACAAGGCCAAATTACACCCAAAAGTTGTGAGAACCAAGACTGGAGCAGAAACTTCTACACGAGTCACCCAAAAAACAGTTTGGTTCGGCCTTCAAGAAGTAATCAGAAACTTCTAGGCACTGTGCACTCAACTGAAGTTCTTTTCAAATCAGGGACTTCAAGGTAATCACCAAAGAAATAGCCAAGAAGAGTGAATACCAATCAGTATTGCTAAAAAGACCTTTTTACAAACACAGTGAGGGCAATAGAGACGACCCCACTGTCAGAAAGAAAAAAAGGCCTCAAGAACAGTTCATACAGTCCCCAAAAACAGCCAAATAGAAGCAACAATCCACAGCTCTTGATACAAGGATATTTCGGTAGTTTTGACAGTCCAAGAAGGAGTTAAAACAACCCAGAAATTTCTGGGATAAACCAGATTAAAGGGCAACTGAAAGTTGTACAGAAACAACCCAGAAGTTTCGGACACTACAACAGTCCAAACACACCCAAAAAATAACCAAAAAACTGAGCACAACTTACAATTTTGAGCTTAAAATCAGAAACGAGTTGTTCCCCTTCCCCTTTTTCTTTTCTCTGATTTTTCCTGGCCACTGAACCACTTCTCCAAGAGACTCGAGTCTTGGGCACTTCCAATGACCTCCAAGAATCAGGCAACACGAGTTAAGCTTCCAGCCCTAGGATATTGAAGTTCAGGTATGCTCTGATACCGTGAAGAAAACTGAAGTTCAGGTATGCTCTGATAGCAAAAAAAGCAAAGGATACCACTTTCCAAATCTTTTCTTCATCCATAGATCTAGTGGAATCACTTTTCACTAAAGAATCACCCTTAGTGGACATAGTGTCAGTTGCATGTCCATCTATTACCTGATAGGCCCGAGGTTCAGTCTTTTTTTTAGAACCCTTAGCTGGTCAGATTGGACAATCTGGAATGATGTGACCATGTTGCTTGCAATAGGTGCACAAACTCTTCTTCTTACAGAGAAGCAATATGTCCAAAACCCTTACACTCGTAACATTGGGTTGTTTTGGAGAAGTCTTTGGAGGTTGACTTCTTACCTCCATGAACAACAAAAGTTATTTCAGCCCCAATTTCAGTCATCTTTCCATCAAATCCAGCTATAGTGAGAAGCCTAGTCTCTTATTAGTAACTCCCTAAAACAGAACCCAGATCTGGAAGTGTTTCCCTACTTAGAATATTGGACCTGATTATCTCATATTCAGGTCTAAGCCTTATAAAAAAACTGAGTTACCTTCCTCTTCTCAAAATGTTTCTAGAGATATTTCACACATTCTGCTGAGTCTGAGGGATCAATATGGATGAGTTTGTATTCGACTCACAAATCAAGAAAACCCGAATAGTATTCTTGTATCCTTCTATCTCCTTGACTGTAGGCAAATATCTCTGATTCTATTTGATACTGTCTAGATATATTGGACTGTTGATAAACTTTCTCCATATATGAATACATTTCATAGGTTGTTTTCATTTTTCTCATTGGTACAGAAATATGATAATCAATAGAACTAAGAATCCAATGGGTTAGCAGATCAGCAAATGTAATGGCCGATTCTTTGGCCAAGCAAGGGGTGATCTGTTTTGGGCTACTTTGTAATTTGTCTCTAAGGTTTGGGCATGTTTAGTGTTTATGATTCAGTCCTTGGGGGAGGTAACATCTTGTGCCTCTTATTAGGCTGCTTGTATTTCTGATATTTATTTCAATAAAATTCTCTCATTTATCAAAAAAAATAGAACTAAGAATCCACGAAACAATCTTGCCATTATCTAGTTTCCATTGTTGTAAGGCTTTGAGCTCGGTCTCAATTGGTTTAGTGACAGTCCCATTAAGGTGTCCTTCCAAACCTTTCCCTTCAACATAAAAATCAAAGTGGAATTTCCACATCCCATAATTTTGTCCATTCAGCTTCACAGAAATAATATCCCCTCTGTTTGAAGCCATTACAAAAAGAAGGGTTCGGCAATATCTGCCCAAGAGGAGGAAAGGGCGAACCAGTACTACAGTAATCCAGAAAATTCTAGAGAAGGGTTCGAACAACTTCAGCAAACAAAAAAATGTTGACAGTCCAAAAAAGGTAAGTTTCAGGACTATCGAACCAAAGGAAGGACCAAAAACCCTTCAAAAAGGAGATGGAAAAGAGATCCAAGTGACTGGAGGGCAAGAGGGGCCTAGGGCGACACCATATCTAGAGTTATAGGCTGATTGGATCAGCCGAAAGAGAGAAAAGTGTGAATAACCAACCTGTCAGGCATCTATTTCAGAAAAAATAGGGTTTTTGTGCTGATCGAAACAGCCCTCAAGTAGATCCAGATCAGAATCCGAACAGTACTAGTGGAAGCCTTGAAGAACACTCTTAATCTTGTGTAAAAACCAAAACTCTCAGGCTAATACAGATGACCTGCTCTGATACCATGTGAGCAGAACTGAGAACAAGAGAGAGCAGATTCAGGGGTGTCAAGAATGGTCAACCCCCACCCTAAAGAGCCCCTTTTATATTAAAAGATATATACAGTTACAAGAATGCCCTTATAGGGCTGAAAGATAAAAAGAACAAATAAAATAATAAGAGTAATGTACAACAAGGGCTATACTAATAATGTACATCAAGGTATATCTTCACATTTCGATTATTAAGCTGTTGGCGAAGGTTTCTAATCATGGACAATGTCAAAAACTAAAAAATATTTCAATGAGAAGCTTTGAGGATTTACTAGGGTTTGGTGAGGCATCACAATCATGAAATATATTCAATTGTTGACCACTATACCATTTTCTGAGCATTGAACCTAGAGAAGTTTCAGCTGATTGGATCATTGGAAGACTTAAAGAAATTTCAAAGGAAACAATGATTAGAAGTGATAGGTTGAAGTTTAAAGGAACATTTATTCTGCCATCAACAATGGACCATAGTTAGTTTGTGGTATGTTTCAATCATGAACCATAGAGATGGCAAAAAAAAAGTTTCAAGGTCTTATGCTGTTATAATTGGTTAATTCATATTGGAGGAATATTATAAGCATTTTCAAAGGTCTCAGCTCTCAATATTCTACAATCTCATTTTAAACTCCTGGTATTTGAAGCTCAATGTTCTAATAATATGATTTAGTAGGCATGGGGAAGGTTAAAGATCCAGTACTTTCACATAAACGTAGAAAGTATATTAAACTATTGTGATATTTTAAGTTGGAATATTCCCATGTTTTCATAGTTGGTTTGTTGAAACTGAAAATAAAACAGAATTATATGCTACCTGGAAGGACTCATGATTTTCACTTATTTCTTTCGTGGTCATGGGAGTTCAAGATGAGTTCTCTAACTTAACGTCATTACTATATCTGAGTGGTACGTTTCTTACCAATGGGATTTGCGTAACAATAAATGAGAGAAAATTCTAAGCAATAATTAATAAATTGACCTACCTGGACCATAATAATAGGGCCCCCATTGCAATAAAGAAGAGGAGATATCTTAGGAAGTAGAATATCCCACCATGCTTCAACCTGTGACAAATACAAAAGTCCAGCCTATCACAAGCTTTCTAACATGGAAAAGAAAAGAACCTATATCAGCATCACAGGAGTAGGTATCAGGCATGATACACTTCAGAAACCAAGAGTATTTATATTATTCAAACATAAATGTATTGTTTATAATTGTAATTGTTTTAAAAGGCCTCAAGGCGTGATGCTTACGTCTTGAGGCAAGGCTCTCAGATTTTTGCCTCAAGGCTTAAGCCTCATAACTTTTGCTTGAAGCTTAAGCCTTTGTCAGAAAGAGGCGCAAGCCTCAAGCCTCAAGGTGTGAGGCATAAACCTCAAAAACCTACAATAATTGAGTGATTCAATACAAAAAAAATATGTTTTTTTTTGTAAGTTTAAAACATATTGGAAGGTCACTCTGGTAATTATGGACAAATAAAAAGATTAGAATGAAAAGTTAATAGAGAACATAGAGTTCCTAGTGTCCCTTAGGGTTTTAGAAGAGTTCAATGCAATAAGGGCCAAAAGGAACCTTTGTCACTCTTGGTCAAATCAAATGGGATTTTTTTTCTTATAATTCTACACTTTGGTGACTAGAAATCTAAAATCCTAAGTTTGTCATTTTTTCTATTTTCTCTATAAGAAAAATATTATCTACCCAATTTTTGCATCTCAATTCTCTTCCTAATGGATTTGTTTTCTTTTTATTGTTTTCTCCATAGACTAAACCAACTAAATTATTTACTTTCTTCTAAAATGTTAGGTAGCCAGAATTCTAGATCTATTGGGTATTGGAGAAATTTTCAGGAAAGGAAGTGAAGTTGTTCATGTGTACTTAATCCCAATTGGGTAGGGAGAGTCCATCAGAGCTTAACTATTTGCTTTATTGCAAAGAATTAGATTAGCAAAGTTTCATGGATTTGAGAGGTTGGGAATTGAAGGAAACTTGCAAGTTGCAGTGGAATGGATAACTGGACAAAATTAAGGCTCTTGAAGATATTGGAAAAAACTAAAGGGAGGCCAGAACATTAGAAACCATGGAAGACTCATTCTAATGGTTTGGAAGATTAGATAATGTCCTCGTGCATCTGTCAGCTATAAATGGAGTCAAAAGGGATATGATGTATCTGGATTCTACTTTCTCAAATACATCCTTTGGTAAACTTCTCACTTCCTCAGTCCAAGGTTTTTTCTGTTTTATTTCCCGCTATACATCCTCAGTATAATTTTACATTACTACAAGAATAAAAGTTATTATGTTATTAATCAAAAATAAAATAAAATAAAACAGAACTCTGAACCAAGTGAATCCCAATACTCTCAATCATTTATTTTCTGACATACCATCTGATTTATGTCTTCCTATTGTTGTTTGTAAGGAAAACCATAGTTATACTAAGCATCCTATTTCATCATTTATAATTCTTTGTCTTCATCATTTTGTACATCTGCTTCTCTATCTGGTGTCTCTATTATTTCTAGTGTTGCAAAAGCTGAGAGTCATCCAAAATGGAAAGAAGCAATGATCTAAGATATGAGAACCCATGTAAATAATGGTAATCAAAAAGTGATTGATCACCTTGTAGGAAAGGAACCAACACAATGCATGTAGGCCTTTACAATTATGCAGGAGGATAATGGCATAGTTAACAAGTACAAAGCCAAGTCAGTGGCAAAATAATTTACTCAAACCTATAGGATTGAACTATGAAGAAACTTTTGCCCCTGCTGCTAAGATGAACACCATTGAAGTTGTGTTGTCTCTCATTATTAATGACTCTTGGTCTCTCCATCAACTAGATGTAAGATAACATTTTATTACATGATGACTTGAAGGAAAAGGTATAAACGGTGGCACCTCCAGGTTTTGGGTTCCTAGGTTAGGAGGGGAAGTTTACAAACTTAGAAATGTAATCTAAGGGCTCAAACAATCACCTAGGGCCCAGTCCAAATGATTTGTTCAGTCAACTCAGATGTTAGGGTTCAAGGGTTCATTTATCCTTATTTCATATTTCGATAATGGTAGTTGCTAACTTGCTATAGATAAACGTTTAAACTTTAGATAAGATACAAGATCTAAAAAATTTCTAGACATAAATGTTGAGAAAAAGGACCTAAACTCCCTAAAATACTTCTTTAGCATAAAATTGCCAAGCATAAGAAAGAAATTTCCATATCCTAATGGAAGTATACTCCAGATCTTCTCAAGGAGACAAGAAAATTTGGTCCTAAACCAATTTAGACAACTATATAATCAAACATGAAGCTGGATTGTTAGCGTAGTGAATTAGATCAGGATGTCACCTTGTTCTAATGACTTTCTGGTAAGATGATCTACTTGTCACTTGCCTAACTAAATATTTTTCATGCAATAGGTATTGTGAATCAGTATGTATTCTCCTCAATCTACTACTCTAATCATGGAAATCTAATCCTATTTTACCTTATGGGTACTTCAAGAAAAGGTTTATTCCATAAGAATGGCCATATGAGAGTAGAAGCTTATACAGATATTGACTAGGAGGTTCAGTTGCAAATTAGTGATCCTCATCTGGATATTGTACATCTATTGATGGCAATATTGTCATTTGGAAAAGTTAAAAATGCAGTAGTTTCTAGATCAAGGAGCTCGGTTGCTCAGTAGAGGGTCCAGTGAATCTAAAAAGACCATCACCTAATGTTGGTCCCAGCTACCTAGGCTCTTGGGAGGGGCGGACCGGATACAAACCTAACCTTTGGCTTATTTATTTATTTATTTATTCATTCATTTATTTACTTTGTACAATGTGGCTGCTCTCATAAGAGGGTCCAATGAGTATATTGAGATAACAAAGTTTCTATCAACATTACTCACGACCTAGTACAACATGATTGAACCAATACTGAAGTACATAGATGTTCTATTAGAGGATAAGTTGCTTCCAATGATATTTGCCTTGTTTTTGTGTATAAGAGGATCTGTTGCAGAAGTGTTAACCAAATCTGTTGGGAAGTCTCAGTTATCTAATGTTCTTGGCAAGCTAGCCATGTTTGATATCTTTGAAGAAGATCTTGATCAAGCTGTGTAAAAGTGTAAAACAATCAAGGACAAGACATACCAATTAAGGTATTGTCTTCAAGATAGTAAATTCCCCCACAATTAGAAAGATCCTTTTCTTTTATCAGTAAAGCTCTTCTAAAAATTGCAGGTATCTCAAGAAATTTCTACCCCTAGGATACAATGCCCACACACTAGTTTCATGCAACCAAAGGATGCAATTCTTCCAATCACAGTGAAACAAATATCCAGAAAAAACAAGAAAAAATAACGAGGAAACAAGAGAATAAGAGAACTCAAGAGGAGAGAACTTTGAGATCGCAATTGTGTCATTCAGGATTATCCCATTTGATCCATTCATTGGCCTTTTAGTGACTCCCATAGCTTCACAATTGACCATTTGAAACTGTGTGCCTTTTTATGTCGAAAAGACACCAGCTCTCTCATTGATCACAACAGCTGTGTCTCTACAATTTATTTCAATTTTGAGACTTTCCTAAATTGTAACTAGTCTGAATGGCTATCTCATGCATCCCTTCATTCCAATGAGTAACATAGAATCTTAACCTTTAGATCTACTTAACTGTGATGACCAAGATCATGACCATTTTGGAATTAAATAGGTGTTGGAGTACAGACAAAATGGAGCATTGGCAGCTTCCAAATTATAGTGATTCTCTCTCGTCCATGTCTGCACCCACATATGCACTTGAGAGAATTTAAAAAAAAAATTCCAAATATTGGCCTTCACAAGACTTGAACCCTTATAACTATAGTTTGAAAACAAAGCCCATAATTCCCATAATATTTTCACCTAAGAGGAACCTATTGAAAATTTTGTAAATAAATATATATAACTTTTGAAAATACCCCAAAATAATATCTGAAACCAGCTTGAGGGTGTGTGTTGTTTGGTAATTGGTACACTAGGACCACATCATATGGTGTGCATGAGTTTAAACATATATAGGAGTAATAAGCCATTTGATATTCTATTTAATGGTAAATAAAATAGGAATAGGGAAACAACTCAGCCTTTTCTATTCAATCTCTTCTTCTTTCTCCCTGCTTTTGTTCATTATATTTGACTATTAATGTCACACCATTTGACACATAATGCAATTGTTGACAACTTGACATGGCTATATCTCTATCGATGAGGTAATTGGCAGCTAAAATCACAAGAGGATAACCATAGAAACGTCATTGCCCTATGATATGCCAAAAAACTCCGTAAACAAGAATTTTAATGGCCTCGTTAACATTACTTAAAACGAATCTATAGAAGTGGTGAGCTCATTTGAACCATGTGACAAGTCTAGTTGTCACGTGAGATGAATAAATAACCTTGGGCCGGGGCAAGGATAAGGCTCATTTGACGCCCAGTGGTTGTTTGCATAATAAAATGGTGAGCTTGCTGGGAAATCCCTACAAGGTGGAACTTATTGGACCATGTGACAGGTCTAGTTGTCACATGAGATCAACTAATGGGCCAACGATGGGAGACCAGAAGATTGGTCCATCTTCTTCCCAAATTGAAGGCCATTGAAGCTCCACTTATGCTAACCCAAACTCGATGACGAAGGCAAAGCTGCAATTGGTCTCAAGGTCGGAGGCAGAGAATAGGCACTCAAATGGAAATATTTCAGATCACCCCAACCCTAGATACACAAGATCAAGATCGGAGGACATTGAAGATGATGATAAGAGGTGGGAAATATGTATACACTCAAATGAAGAAGATTCAGTTGCAGAGGACGAATCAGCTGATGAATACGAAGGGGAGGATTACAAACTGCATGAGAAAAATGAGAACGACCTAAATACATACATTTTATTTGGAGAAGACGACTTGGAATCAAAAGAAGCTTCCTCTTTGAGTCTAGTAATACTCGGTAGAGGTGTCAACACAACAGAGAACAAGGAGGCTTCCGGAGTAGCTATTCAAAGCTCAGACACTGAGAAACCAAAACCAAGTATTGCTTCTAGGCAGGGGGATCGTAATGAAATAGTGGAGGTTCACTCGAAGCTGAGCAAAGAGAGCCCAGTTATTGTGGAACAACAAGCCAGAGTAAGCAGTCAGCAGGCTGATACTTTAACAGAAGCTTCCCAAGTTAAAACCCCAAGCAGGTCAAACAATGCTAATCATACCCCTAAGCAAGAAAAACTACCTAAACCTTCTCCCCACTTGGAACCAGGTAAAATTGTGAATTCAATTTTGTCTACTAACTGTTGTTCAGTGTCCATAGCTCATATTTCAGCTTCTAAGGAAATCAAGTTGCCGCAAATTGATGATAGGGTACAGGCAGTTACAGAAGCTGCGGGTGAGAGCCAAAAAAAAAAAGAAGAGGGTTTAAAAATTTGGGATATGATTGAAAGTATGCTTGAATACCTCAAAATAAATGAACCAGAGGAGAAAGGTAATGAGCAGGTGAGGGAAAAAAGGACCAACCCTAATATCGGTATTGCAAATTACAGGGAAAACTTGGGGGGAGTAGGGGTGAGAGAAAAAGTACATGAGACTAGTGACTCAGTGGCTGAATTTGTGAAAAAACTGGGGTGCAAGCTGCAAAATCCAAATGATCTCAAAATTTACCCAAGGAAGAATAAGGAGGAAGGAACGATCAAGAAGAGGAAGTTGAGTGCAGTGAAAAGGCTGAGAAAGGATGTAAAGGAAGATAAGGAATTCAGTGAGAGAAGGGGGAGGGTTAGAGGGAACAAATAGAAGGAATAGAAAGAAGGGAAAAGTGTGACCGGAAAAATGAAGATAATTAACTGGAATGCTAGTAAAGATGGCAACTTGACCCATCCCCATGGGCCCCGCCCTGCCCTGCCCCGGTCAAGGCAGGTTTTTTTACCATTGGTTGGGGAAAATCCGAAACTTTGGGGGTTGAGGATGGGGCGGGGATGGTATTTGTGCACCCCACCCGACTATATTATATAACATAATACATATAAAATTGTTAATACATGCTAATGTATATTATATTATACTATTTTATATTACATAATATAAAATAATTCTAGGTAGGTTTCAAAAAAATAAAAATAAATAAATTTATAAGTATACAAGTAAGAATGGTCGGGGCGGGACGAGGCAAAGTCGAGGATCCCCATGCCACATGGGGACGGGGATGGGGTTAAGATTTTTAGCCCCACTAGGGTTCGGGGTGGGGATAGGGTAGGGAATTTCAATTCGGGGTCGGGTACGGGGCAGGCAAAACCCGGCTCCGCCCCGCCCCATTGCCATTCCTAAATGTTGGAGGTTTGGGAAGGGTAAGGAAAAAACCATGATCAAGGAAGTGTCTAGAAGATAGAAAAGCCAGATATTGTGTTAATCCAAGAATCTAAGGCTGTTGAAGTTGATAAAAGATGGATCAGAAGCATTTGGAGAGCGAGGGGATTAAACTGGGTAGTTTTACCTTCGTGGGGGGCCTCTGGTGGTGTAGTGACAATTTGGAATAGTGAGACCCTAATTGGAGTGGAGGAATTAGTGGGTAATTTACTATCTCAATCAAATTCAGGCAGGCGACAGATGGTTTCAAATGGGTGATGGCTAATGTTTACAGTCCTAATGGATATAGAGAAAGAAATGATCTTTGGGAGGAACTAGAATATAAGGGGTTTATGGGATGGACCTTGGTGTCTAGGAGGTGATTCCAATGTCATTAGATTCACGAATGAGACAAACAACCCTAGGCAAAGGTTTAATCAAAGTATGAGGAAGTTCAATCAGTTTATTAATACTTTTGAGCTTAAGGAACTAACCCTTTCTCATAGTAATTTCACTTGGTCCAATATGCTAGCCAACCCAATTTGTTCCAAATTGGAGATTTTGATTCATAATGGATTGGGAGGAACATTGGGGAAGCTTAATGTCTAGAGCTCTTCCAAGAGTAACATTGGACCGCTAGCCATTTTCTATATGTAAAGCTAATGTGGGGGTATAGGTCCAACTCCTTTCAGGTTTGAGAATGTGGTTAACTTCTACTGGATTTATTTTGAAGGTCAATGAATGGTGGGAGGGAAGTAATCCAAGGGTAAATTGGGAAGGCAAGAAATTCCACTAGAAGTTGAAGATACTAAAAACCAAGATTAAAGAGTGGAATATCCAACACTTTGGAAGAGTGGAAAAAAAAGCAAGAATTAATCAACAAAATTGAGGACTTGGACGAAAAAGAAGGTAGGGGCTCTTTTGGGAAAGGAGACAAGGTTGAGACGTGGGCATTGAGGAAGAACTAGAGGATATATTGTTCAAGGGAGAGATTGGTTGGAGGCAGAAATTTAGGAACAAATGGCCACAAAAGGGGGATATGAACACTAAATTCTTTCATGCATTGACAAATGGAAGAAGGAAAAACTTTATATCAAAATTGAAGGTCAATGAATGGTGGGAGGGAAGTAATCCAAGGGTAAATTGGGAAGGCAAGAAATTCCACTAGAAGTTGAAGATACTAAAAACCAAGATTAAAGAGTGGAATATCCAACACTTTGGAAGAGTGGAAAAAAAAAGCAAGAATTAATCAACAAAATTGAGGACTTGGACGAAAAAGAAGGTAGGGGCTCTTTTGGGAAAGGAGACAAGGTTGAGACGTGGGCATTGAGGAAGAACTAGAGGATATGTTGTTCAAGGGAGAGATTGGTTGGAGGCAGAAATTTAGGAACAAATGGCCACAAAAGGGGGATATGAACACTAAATTCTTTCATGCATTGACAAATGGAAGAAGGAAAAACTTTATATCAAAATTGGAGGTGAATGGTAACATAACCACTCAACAATCTGATATTGACAAAGCTTTTGTGGACCATTTCAAATCAAAATTTAGAAAGCCATTAGAAGGGAGGATCTGGCTTGATGGTCTATAGTGGTCTACCCTCTTTGAGGAGCATAAAAACTGGCTGGAAAGAAGTTTTGATCTGGAGGAAAATAAAGGAAACAATATTCTCTAAGGATGGATCTAAAGCTCCTAATCCTGATGGTTTAAGATAGCTTTTTACCAGGATTGTTGGGAGATTTTTAAAGTTGATATTCAGAAGGTGTTCCTTGAATTTTTTGAGAGGAGAGTGATCAATCCGGGGCTTAATTCTACATTCATTGTGTTGATACCAAAAAAGAATGATGTTGTGCACCCGAAAGAGTTTAGACCAATCAACTTGATTAATAGTTTGTACAAGATCATTGCTAAGGTGTTTTCTTTGAGAGTGAGGGAGGTCCTTGCAACTATTTAAAGGAACAGTTTCCTTCCCTTTTTGCCCTTTCTTCCTGGAGGGGGGGGGAGCCCATTTCATTTCTTTTGGTTCCCTCTAACTCTACTGTTGGATTTGGTTGGGATTTGGGTTTTACAAGAGGCCTCCGGGAGAATGAAATTTGCAGTGTCTCAATCTTGCTTCAAATTCTTGAAAAAAAGTAGTGTTGGATCATTCAAAAAGTGACTGCAGAACTTGGGCCCCTTCTCCCAATGGTTCCTTCACCTATGCTTCCTTCTTGAATTTGATACAACCGAGGGATAGTTTGGGAGAGCCCTTTCTTGTTAAAGAGTTATGGATCACAGCCATTCCACCAAGGGTTGGTGGTTTTTACTGGGAAGTGTATCTGGAAAGAATTAACACAAGTGACTTGCTACAAAGAAAAAGATCTAGCTGGTGTCTTTCACCCTCCTAGTGCCCTCTCTATGTAAGGCTAACGGTGAGTCCTACTACCATTTATTAATCTCCTGCCCTTTTTCTTCTTCAATTTGGGAATGGTTTCTCTCTTTGTTTGGGTCCAGATGGAACTCCCCTCCTACTATTCAAAATCTATTCTCCTCTACCTTTGTTAGATGGCCGAAGAGAGAGGTAGAATTTTATGGCGATGCACAAGAGCAACAGTTTGTTGGACACTTTGGGAAGAAAGGAATCGAAGAATATTCATGGAAAAAGAAAGGAGTAGGGAGGTGATGACAGAAGTCATATCCATCAGAGTGGTTCATTGGGTGAAGACCTTGAAGCTGTTTGAGGACATTCCAGCAGGTGAGTTGATGAGAAAGTGGATGGAAATTGTCGATTCTGCTCCTCTTAAGGTGACTTATAGACTTCAATGGTCCCCATCTTTAAGAGGTTTCATTAAGTTGAATTTTGATAGTAGCAGTAAAGGCAACCAAGGACCATCTGGTATTGGAGGTGTGTTCAAAACTGACGGAAAATTTGTTGCACTTTTCTCCGATCCAATAGGGGTGGGTGATGCTCTAAGAGATGAAATACTTGCTGTCATGGAAGGAATACAGAAAGCAAAGGACTTGTATATTCACAAACTTTCAATTGAGGGTGATTCAAAGTTCGTGATTAGATGGCTGCAAAAGGAAGAGGATGAGGGATGGTGGGAATATATTCATGAGAGGAAAAGGATTAGAAGGCTGCTCCAAGGGATGGAGATCACTTTACATTGGGTGAAAAGAGATGCTAATTCTTCTGCTGATTCTTTGGAAAAACAAGGGGTGGGAAGAAATCAATTATTTTGGGCTTGTTTGTAACTTGTTCATCATTTGGGAGAGATAAGAGAGTTTTCCTCTCCCTTCTCTGCTATGTACCATTCCATCTTATTTAATGCCTTTATTGAATACAATTTCTGTTATTGATAAAAAAAAAATCTATAGAAGAAACAAATCAAAAAAACTCCCTACAGAGACAAGCTTCTAAACCTACCTGTCCACTCTACATAGAAGGATAATGAAACTTTCTAGGATTCTGAATAGATGGAGACATTTGTTTACTCCGTGTAAAAGAAGCCTTCAAAAAACTCAAGAAACAGGACACCTTATCTAGATGAGAGTTCAAAATGCATATCAAAAACAAGAAAGGCATTCTTGAAGTTCTAGAAAGAGAAAGCTGATAATAAAACACGGGGAAAGTAACTATTATGAAGCAAGGGAGAGAAAGCGGGATAGAGATTTTCTATAAACAGGGAAAAATGATTATCCTAAATAAAACCCCAAAACAGGGGCGTATTCGAACCGAGCCAAGCCAAACTTTGGCATGTCTTGGCTTGGCTCAACTTTGTTCAATTTTAAGTTCAAGTTTGATTCAAACTCTATTTTCCAGTTCTAGCTCAACTAAACTAAATATTGAATGAATTCAATTCAAAAGCTCAAAGAATTAATATATTTTTATATGTTATAAATATATAATATACTTTTATTATATATAATATAAAAATATATTCTATAATTATAATATATTATAAAATTTATTTTTATATTCTGTATATATATATATATATATATATATATATATATATATATATATATTTGATAGGTAAAAATAAAATATTATATTATATATAATCTAGCTAGGCTCACGAGCCTTTGAGCCAAACTTTTTATTGGTTGAACTCAATTTGAACTTGTTTATTATCGAACTTGAATCAAGCCTAATCAAACTCAAGCCCAACTGTTCAATTAAAACTCAATTCCATTGCACCCTAACCCAAATGAGCAAGACAATTCTCAATCTGCCTTTTTCTCATTGTCTAAACAAAATAAATTACAAAGAGGAAGATGAAGCTTCTTTTAGGTTCTTATCTTCAGGAGAATTGCTCTTCTGCTTCTTTCCCACTCTAACATATAAATCACCAATGCAGTTAATATAAGATATACCAATTTTTCTGGTAGGTGATCTTTCAAAAGACTAGGTTCCCATGCTTTCTTTAATTAGCCAAGCAAAACGGACCCTTTTTCTTTGTTTATGTTTAGGGTAGTGGCACTTAGGTTTAGTGGTTAAAAGGGTGAGAACAGACATCCAACTGCCTTGAAAATCCAAAAAGAGCATCCTCAAGGTACATCTTTATTTTCTACATTACATTTAATCCAGAATATTAACAACTTCTTTTGGGTAAGAATATTGACAACTTCTTAAGAATCAGAAATAAAAACAACATGGGAAACAAACCAAAACAAAAACATACCAATTTAAGGAAGGTTGGATCTGATGATCTTAGTTTGACAGCTGGTTCAATAGAAAGTAACCAAGCAGGAAAACCTCCCAAGTCCCACTCTGCAATCAAGAGTCCAAAAGATGTACAATGAATTTAGTGGAAATCAGCATAAAAAAGGATATGTGCATGTAGCAGAAATCATATACTTGATCATGTGACAGAGCCTTTGTTATTAAATTTCCATTTAGTTTCTATGAATGCAACAGAATGGGGAAAACAATCATCCAACTGTAGACTATAGCTAAGAAAAAATTGTATTTGATTTGATCAATGTCACAACTCGTAGACAAAATTCTTATAATGTGCCTGCAGACGCTGTAACAAAACCAGGGTTTCAAAAGGTGTATGTTGGTTAACCCTTAAAGCTCCATCTTGAAGCAAAAAGTTTAAAGGAAAAGCTCTGAGGCTCCATCTCAAGCCTTGTTCATGGAAACATAAGACACATGTCTTAGAGCTTGAGTTGTATGTGTATTCATTAGCTGTATGCAATAGACTATGTAAAAAAAAACTATGAGGAGCTAAAGAGGCCCAAAAAAGTATGCAAGGTGTTAGCTGTTATACTGTATACATAATGTACTAAAGCTAAAAAATTTAGAGTAAGTTCACGGAATTCTTTGCAAATTTCAGCCACAATTGATTTGTCCCAGTCCCAACCCCCAATAACTTTCCTAAGAGTTGTTTGAGGGGAAACAATTCATCAAATATGCACAATGTACTGAGATTTTGAAACCCTTCTGAGGCTTTAGGTTACATTAAGAGATTTCCAACAGGCATTCAATGGTTAATTAAAAATGAAATATATATTGCACCTACATGCATCTGAAGGTCCTGCACTTTGCCACATGCCACTGCCGTTTATAGTGTTGATAAGAAGAACATTCTTTTGGCATACCAATGAATATAAGATCAAACCTTAAAAGGACCATTAAATCCCCTCTGTATGATAATATATAAAAACATAAATTGTGGTCAAGCTTTTCATATTGCACTCGGCCGATCTTATATCAGAAGAATGCACTTTCGATAGACAAAAGATGATAAGAATGAAGAAGTCACTAAATCCCATAAATGATGCCCGTATTCCACCACAAAGTGACATCCTACAGTTTTCTTTAAAAATGATTAGATAGAATTAGAAAGAAACAACTATCCTAATTATGCAGAAGATGAAGCACTAAAAGTTAAATTTCCTAAACACAATATGTGTGAATAACAATTGGCTTGCAGATGACAACACATCCATATACTATTACTTATTGGATAATAATAGTTAAGGGTGAAAAATTGATCATGCAAATTTGGTTGATCTCTTAATAAAGCATTTAAGCAAAGAAATAGTTTCTTCTATGAGGTGGTTGGTGCGCACCTGCACAAATGTAAGGCCCAGAGCGAAGCATAACAAGGAAACCTAACTCCTGACACAGCTTCAGAAATGATTCTATATCTGCAATGCCCTCAAATACATATTCTCCAGGACTTGGTTCATGTAAATTCCATGGTACATAAGTTTGAATGGTATTCAAGCCCAATGCCTTGGCTCTCAAAAGCCTGTCCTTCCAGTACTGCACACATTAAAGAATCAAAATGCAAATAAACTTACCGAGGAGAAAAGAAGGCAATTTGGTAAAATAAGTTGCTATAACATCAACAAATTGAATGGTTCAAAATGCAAAGAATTAGGGAGTGGGATATCTCCTATCTTCAGTTTGTGAATGAAACAATTGTTTATTTACAAAAGCTTGGATTTGAAGCATCTTTTGATATGATGTTCAGTTAAAAGATAGGGCCAATGGGTTGAAGGTCTATGCTAGACTGATGGGTTGTCCTGCATCAACCACCCTATACAATTCATGCCCTAAAACAATAGCAAACTATGGGCACATCCTGGCAGTCAACTCAATCCACATCAAAGGGCAGCAAGCAGAAGTTCATCCAATAATGACTAATATTCATAAAAAAAAAAACTAATATTTAAGGCTCAAATAATGACTCAAAAACAACTCCAGAAAAATGTCCTGTCCAAGAGAAAGAACCTTCTTTTATCTTCTCTAGCTTGGAACATTTGGTAAGTCACAGTTTTTGTGGATAGTCACATCAATAAATAGATACTTACCTATTAAAAGAAAAGAAGCAAGGACAAAGGAGCACAATACTTTATTTATTCGATGTGCAGTATTGGTCCGTAACTGGTTATTCATCTTTTTATCCACAAAGAAGTTGGTAGTGGGGTTTTGAGTCACTTAAGAAATTTAATTGGGCCAAACCAGTGAATTTAATCACTGAATAATTTTTTTGGTGCATCAGAAAATCATGGTGAAAATCCTCTATCACATTTTTTTCCTTTCTGGCCAGCTCAGGGTGTGGATTATGAAAGAAAGGAACAAAAGGCTATTTCATGACAAAGTTACTGGTATTCTTAGCATCACTATAAGGATTATTGTGGAAAATGTTCTCTAGATTTCTGAGGTCCTTACTATTTTTGCATCATTAGAAAGTCGTAGTGGAGGTGATTTCTTTTATCTATTTTGTGTGTGGGACATCTAACAGAGAAACAAGAGAACAAACTTTCTATAATTATTCATCACTTAAGGATCAAATTGGTGGTTTCCGGGCTGGACTTTCAACTTCATTACCAAAAAAAGAGGCTGGACTTCAACTTTCCAATATGACATTTGAAGGACCGAAATCATCATCCTAGTGCAGTAATGCCCATGCCCTTTCCCTCTCCACCAGATAAGAATGTCCATTAGTTCCCTTTAAGGAAAATATAACCAGGCTTCACTTTTTTTAATAGGTAATTGATCAGTATTGTGGGTTGGTCAGATCTGGAGGCATCTTTCAGGCAGAGAGGAAATTTAATCATGACCTAAACAATTTAACTAACCAGAATTATGGTTAAGAGAAAAGGGACAGGCCTTCTCACTTCATCGAAAAATTAGGAAGCCATCTTCAAACATGAACTTTCTTCCTTGTTCTGGGCTTAGAATTCCTGGCCAAGTATTATGGAACTTCCAGCATGAAATCTGTTAAAAACAAGACTTGAACAAAGGTGTGTTCACTCTATTGGGTTACATAGCATTGTACACACCTTGTTTATAGAGGGTCCAGAGCCACTTCCTGCATGACCTTAAGTGCATGTTTTCTACTTATATTCCTATTTAAGTTTAATAAAAATTATAACTGATCAGGAAATACCTCAGGAAGAACTCGGAAATAATGCAAGTCACCCCCAATAATCTGAAATGGTTGACCATCTTTCCAGAACATGTCATCACAGATGTCAAACTTTCGAGCTTTAACCTGTTGACATTCATACAAATTGATTGATCTAATGAATTCTTATAAACAGAAAAGCGTCATTTCAAATGTCAATATATAATGAAAGCTGTCTAACCTCTATAGAATAAGATAAAAACATATCCGGATAGATATTATGTGGCATAAGCATCGTGCCTGCTGATCTCCTAAACAATTTTCAGTCATGGGCTAGAAATCAGATTCATCGGTTGTTACATAACCGTTGGGTTTGAGCAGTGTTGTCATCGATAATTATGGCAATCATGAGCAAGCTTGTTCCAGTAGGAAAGGGGCATTAATAAGTAATAACATATTAATATTGTTATCCCTATAATCATCGAAACAACAATTCATTGAAAAAGCCACAGCCGTTATGACAGCCTTTAGGGTCAACAATCCACATTGTTATGGAGAGAAAATAACATTTCTGCGTTGACTAGAATAAGGCCTCTAATCTAAAAATTTTGAGCACAAGCCAGTGAAGGAAAGATTCAACCTAATTACATTGTATGTTCTAAGTTCAGCTTACACAATCATAGACTTGTACCAGTAGTAGTAGTAGTACCAGCACCAGAAGCAGCAATATAGCAAGATCAGAATTAAAGTGGTAATGAAAAAATAAAAGCAAAAAATAAGTGGGAAATGTCAATTTTATTTGAATGGAATTGGATATTAAACAAGCAGTGTCAATAAGTCCTATAGATCATTAAATGAATAAATGAGAGAGAGAGAGAGAGAGAGAGAGAGAGAGGTGAGAATACCGAGTGAGAGTCCTGGAGGAGAGACGGTGAAGATGAAAATGAGGAAGATAGAGCGGGGAGAGGAGCAAAGGCAGGGAAAAGAGCCCCAAAAACTAGGAGGGTGAAGAAAGCAAAAAAGAAGCTCATCGTCCTGCTCCGCTTCCCCGTCATCTTCAATGACAAATTGTTACCGGGAATTGCAGAGACGCCACTACGTATCTTTCTCATGTCAAATGGGAAGCTCAGAATGTCTTGCGAACGTAAGAGATACAAATTACGAGGCAGAACAGAAGGATCCCCAGGTTAGGTACGACTGATCTCATGATCTTATTACCATGCTTCTCACTGAGCTCGAAAATTCAGACAACTGCGGACGGCGGACCCGCAGTTCCTAGTCAAAGCAGCCTCTTGGAACCGTGCATTGAAAATATCAATCTGCCCATGAAATAAATCACATATTATCAATGCAACGCTGTAAAGGCTGTTCGAACGGCTCTCATTACTCATTTCAGCGTGAGCATAGCAGTATATAACGTATGGAGATATTTCCATATTTTGAGAAATCGGATTTGGTACCCACAATCCTCACACTGTTCGCACAGTCTCCTGCAATCTATCATTGTTAATATGTTCCCATGAAAACGAGTCGGATCTCCTGCCTACGACAATCCTGCCCACGCCTACCCACAATACATCGCCCCTCCCTGAATTGGGAACATCTCTCCCCTCATAATATTATGCAGAGGGTGAGATGTTCTTGATGTGTGACTGCGATAAATATGGACAGGGTTATCGCGGGCAGGAGATCCGGAGTCCATGAAAACAAGGTATAAAAATATTTCCAATATACAGCTATAAAACGCAATGTGAATGGTCATAGTATTGTCTTGTGAGCATCGAAGCCGATCTCATTTTTAAGTGGTTAGTGTGTGCCTAAAGTTTGGGAGACTCGGATCTAGTACCCACTACTTGTTACCACATCTCTACCTACACGATATAACATTTGTGTACAATGTTTTAAAAACTTATTCAGAGGTTGAACTATTTTACCTCTAGGTCATGGATCATCGGTTCGATTAGCTAGGTCGAATGGTTCAAATCATGCCACATCATTGCATACACGCACATAAATATACACTTTAGCAATAAATAATGTATAAATATGTTTTAGATACATAATATGTATTATTTTAAATTTAATTTATATTTTTTAATTTAGTTTTTTATTTTTTATTTATAAAAATATTAAAAATTGCAATTTGAGGCCAAAAAAGGGGTTTTTTCGTGAAAATAACAGGGTATGGTGCCTTGGGATGCATAGACTGTGAAAAGCTACCCAAAAAAAAACACCCTATTCGGACATTGGAGTGCAAAGTTATGGCCTCCAAAAGTTTGTATGCATTGAATATGCAACCCGCAACCCAATCACTAGGTCAAATGGGTCAACAATCGAAGTGGCCGAGTCAAACGATTCTTAACCAAGCCAATGGTTTTTGACCATCTAGTGGGTCTTGATTGAACCGGACCCAAAATCTTGACTAGGTAACAATTCAAATAATTTGATCGGTCGAATCAAAAGCGAGTTAAAAACATTGGTTGCGTGTTGGGAATATCTCACTTTTCATTCATAGGGAGATGTTCCCAATACACATGAGCAGCAGTGTTCGATAGGCATAGATGTGGGAACAAGTAATGGGTAGCAAATCCGAAGGCAAGTTTGGGACCCCAAATTTTTACTTCTAAGGGTGTGTTTGGTTTGCAAACAAGACTGAAATCGGAATCAAAATCAAAATCCCCAAAATTGGAATCGGAATCACCTATTCTTAGCACCTATTTGGTTCAATCAGGAATCAGAATTGGATTCCAACTATTGTTGTTGTTTGGTTCAGCTAGAAGTTGGAAACAGAATGAGCCAACATTTCCAAATCTGCCCCTATTAAAAGAACCTCAAAAATAGCTCACTTATTATATATTTTTAATATATAAACACAATGGAAACCTACTAACAAGTGGGGGTGTCCATAAAAAACTAAAAAACCGAGAAAACTGAACCACAAAATGTGGTTAACTGAACCAATCAATTTGGTTTCGGTTCGGGATTTGTGAAAAACCGAAGGATCGGTTCGATTTTCAGTTAACCTACAAAAAAACCAACGGTAAACCAAACAAACCGATATATATTTTTTTATATATATATTTTTTAATATATGTCACATATTTTCTATGTATTATATATAAATATATATTCATTATATATAAATATATACCTATATTATATTTATAATGATCTATTTATAAATATATTATATATTATATATTTTTCAAATATTTCTAATATTTTATATATCATTTATTATTTATTATATAATATTATACATATATTTGTATAATATATATTTAAATATAAAAATGAAAAAACCAAACCGGTCAAAAACTGAAATCGATGGACCGGTTAACCGGTGGTACCGATTCGATTTTGGTTTGGATATTTGGAAAAACTAGTACCACTGGTTCGGTTTATAAAAAAGTGCCATGGTTCGGTTAACCGAACTGTGGACACCCCTACTAACAAGTGCACATATGGAGGAAATATGAAAAATGAAAAGAAAGACACATAAACAAACAAAAATTAAAAGAACCTCAAAAACAGCTCACTTATTATATATTTTCAATCTATAAACACAATGGCAACCTACTAACAAGTGCATATATGGAGAAAATATGAAAAATGAAAAGAAAGACACATAAACAAACAAAAATCACAAAAAAAAAAGCATTATCCACTATAAAAAATGAAAAGAAAATTATATAAATAAATAAAAATCTCTCATACCGGGGGAAATCATCATATATATCCATGTACATAAACACATTGGCAACCTTTGATGGTATTACCTCTTACAGACCATTGAGATTTGATGCACTCAATTCAAAGAACATATTAGTGTTTTTTGTTACTAGAAAAGCAACCAACTTTATTCAAAACACATTGTATGACTATAAAGTATAATGCTTCTCTACCTGAGAAGAGAGCTCATTTTCCATTTAGTGAGTCTTCTCTAGTTTTCACTCTTACGTCTTAACCATCGGAGTTATTGTATTATGTATGGTTCAAAGTGTTATATATTCACTTTACAGGTGAGGGGCTGAAATCATAAAACATTGTCTTCCTTGGTTCATATATCCTAAACTAGATTCTTCAGCTTGAATATTGTTGACTGGCACTTTCGGCTCTTTGCCTCTGTTCGGTTGGACTTGAATTTGAGTAATTTCAGATTTCTCAAAATTCATTAGGCTCATCTGGAATCTAGCATAATAAACTGAACCTTTACATTGTCTTTGGTTTGATAGGAAATAGAAGAAAAGGGAATCATAAAATACTTTTCCCCAACAACTTTCTATTTCTCTCTTATGTTCTATATCAAACCAAACATAGCCTTAGGTTGAACACCAAAGCTGGTCATCTTGGATCTTTGGGTTAGCTAGGAATAACACCTAAATCAAGCTATGAAAACATTGTGAAGAATTTACCTTGACCTATTGGTGTTTTCCCCACCTTTACTGAGCTTATTATCAAAGGCTAATCTAACTATCCCCAAAGAAGCCCAACCAAATATTGCAGTAGTTATCAAAGCTGATTTATTTCTTCATTGCTTTGAGCTGGTTAGTCCTTGTCTGGATCCGTATAATTTTTCTCATATTCAACTAGCTCCTTTGGCAAGTTCTTTAGAAATCAATGATGCTTTTTTATCTCCAGAATGGTGATCCTCTTCAAAGTGGATAAGACTGATGATGAGCCATAACATGTCAAAATTATGATGATGTTGAAAAAGAAACAAATAGTCATGGATAGAAAGATGCCTTTGCTGGGTTAGCAACAAAAATTCGAGTAAGGAGATATCTGCAATCTGCTGAGACACATATGTGGTTGGGTATGAAGTATTGAACCTCCATTATTCTATGTTAAGCATATTGTAGAAGATCATTTTGCTAGTAGAATCAACTATGGATTCAAATATACATATCTGAAGGGTAATAACTACAAAGTCTACAATGGTTCTATAAAATAATTCACACTAATGGTATTCTAGATATTTCTAGGATCATCATGATCCTCAAATGGATATTCTCCAACCAACATGACATAAAGTGTCACACCATAGAACCAAACATCTGCAATCTGCAATTGAAGAAATGCCAAAAAAAAAGTATGAATGTTATAGATAAAAAACCTAGATCAATGATATAAAATCCATAACATGCATCACTTTGATTACTAAAATCATCTTTTATCTTTGAGTTTTGTCATGAAAAACTCATTCCTGGGGTTGTAATAAAAGACATAGTTGTAAAAGAATGGATTGGGTTCTGTTTGTAGGGTAAGTGAACAACATAGGCACCTGGTCTCTACAATCCATAATATCCAAGTGTCAAGCTTCCATGCCATTTTATCACCATCTTCATATAAGCCCTATCCTAACCATATGGGTTTGGCTACAAAAATCCTGTTTCACAGTCTTCCAAACCATTTAAAATATTAAAATCCAGACTACAATCTGAAATGCTTTTTTATATCATGTCTTTATTGAAAAAATAAAGTTACAATTTTTTTTGTTATGTGAATATTGAACACATGATCATACAATCTGAAATGCTCCCCCACCCCAATAAAAAAAGAAAAGAAAAGGTCTCTCTAAACTGGTTTGCAAAAATATCACTGAAATGCTAATGGATAAGATGGTTTTGATGAAACATAATTGCACTTTTGGACCATCACCCATGTATTGTTCATATTTAAATGGTTAGAATTAGTATCCTCTGTACCATGCACCAACATAAAGAAATATCAAAATATTGGCAAACTTCCTTTGTTTCTTTCTCATTTTGTTTCTTTTCCCTTGATCATTAATCCCAAAAGAAATTGTTTATAGTATTTCACTTGTTAAAGGAAAAGTTAAATGCCTTGCCATCATATTCCTTCCTTGATAAAACTTCTGGAGCAATGTATGCCGGTGCCCCTACTGTTGCTTTTGGTTGTGAGTGGGAAAAAGAGAAGAAAAAGTTGAATAGTCAGAGTTCTTGTTCATGATACCAAACACAAATCCAGAACTAGAAAATTACAAACCTTAGAATAACCGAAGTCACATATTTTAAGATGTGGTGTAAAACGAACCAAAATAGGGTAAATTTGTAAAAATGAATCAGAGCAAGGGAAAATTCGAACCAATGCAGGGGGAAATCCGTAAAATAAACCACTGTATTGCAGCCAGTAAATAAAAAAGATGAAGAAAAATCAGAAAAGGGGCAGTTGATTTGGAAGAAAGAAGAGGAGGGGAAGAAGGATGGTCGACGATGATCTTACCTCGCTGGAAATGTGATTGGTGGCAAGGGCGGCAATGGCTAGTGGAGGCTGAAGGACAATATGATTTCCTCATACAACAACTTTCATCAAATTGGGGTTGGAACGAAGGGTGTTTTTTGTCAAAAAAAAAAAAACCCTCAAAGACCGGAATGGGGGAGTCAGGAATCACCATTCTCCTATTCCTTGGAACCAAACACACACTAAATTTAAATAGAAGGGGGGAAATTATTGACATGGGACAATCATTATAAAATTTCCTTTGTAATGAAAATTTGCAGCCAGCAGGTCCTCTTTGCATCCAGCCTCCATCTAATTTAAGACATCAAATGGCTTTTTCTATGCCAACTGAGTGGTGGCTGTTTGGGCTTAGTTTGGGTGGTCCTAGAAGCAATGCTGTTTCAAGCCCCGCTATCGGCTCCCACCACAATCCTTTGAGAAGAGTTGTCAAATTGTTGTTGAAAAAAGTGTACTATGGCTAGTAAAAATGAAATATGTTCCCTATGGGGGCAAAAGGTGATGATTCAATATCCAAAAAAAATTGGCCTTTTTCGGTTTACAGTTATTGTTCTCGTAAAGGCGTGAACTATTTGGTCACATGTCAAATACATTTTAATTTTTATTTTGAAATATTGTATAGATAAAATTCAACTAATGAAAAGGAATTAGATTTTCTTTTAACATGATTAGTTTATTTTTTATTTAATGTATTTAGGTGAACTCTAAAATATTTTATTTTTTCATATTTTTATTTCATTTTGTTAATTAATTATCTATTTCAATTCATAAAACATATTTTAAAAAAATCCATGTTTTGTTTCTATTTCCTGACGACATTAAAAAGGGTCACCGATGAGAGAATGATGAGTTGGTACACACCCCAGATGTGTATTCACTTCTTAAGCATAGTCAAATCGTTAAAGGCCCTGAGGTGATATCACTGGGGCGAGGACTCTAATCAAGCCAGACAAATTTGGAGATGATATGGGGGGAGTACGCCAAGTGAAGGTGTGATTTAAGGCCTTGGACAAAAAGTAAATAATTACTTCTTTATAGCGAGAATACTTGACTCTCTAGATTCATTGGCTTGCAATACATGTTTAAATCTTGGGACCAAACATGTGTACCAATTCCTGATATGTGCACACTCAGCACCTCAGCTTGGGAACCACCTCATGCACCTTGGCCCTAGCGATCTCCTCATACCTTGCATCAACAAGATTATCCTCCGAATCTCTTGATACAAGCCAAAACCGACCACTAATAAAATATCTCCATTAATTGACCTCACATCACATTAGGCCAAGTTAACCTAAGTGTAGCTATCTTGAACGGATTAGCTAATATGGTTGAACCAACTTGACCAAAATCACCTTAGAAGGCCAAGTCGACCTAACTGAGCCAACCTAACCATGCTGATTTTACACTAACTCACGACATGTACATCTGATTAATCAATGAAGCAACACATGAACATCCATATAGATGTTATACATGTTTGAGCTAATTAGAACATCAATGTCAATGCATTCAATGCAAGTATATGGCCTATTACATGCACACAACTTGTAAACTAAGGGCGTGACAAGTGGATTGAGCTCAACCACATGTAAGTAACATGCTTATTATTGGATGAAGCTCCTCTGCTATGAATAGCCAAACCCCTCATTTGTTTATAGACACTAGAATAGATACTACACACAAGATACACACTAGACACCTTAGCTAGCATATCTTACTTCATCTCACCTTATCTCATATCATGTTTTACTGAGTTCCTCAACTCATCTTATCTACTTTTGACATTATTGGCTTAATTGTCAAAATCCACGCCATCCAGATATCACCTTAGTGCCATTGATGTTCTTTTTTTAATTGTAAGTGCCCCATAACAACTGAGGAACTGAGCTGAGGTGACACTAGGGATGCCAATGGGTCGGATTAGGTGCTAAACCCACACTGACCCAACCCTATTGGGGTTCAGGTTGGATTGGTCTAAATCAGGTTTCGAGCTGGGTTTGGCTTGGGAAGAATTCACACTTACTCGACCTTTTGACATTGCAGTGTTGAAGACTTGAATATATTAGTATATATAAAATATCAATTGGATATAGGTATGCTATATATGAGGTGGGCGGGGCAGGTTTGGTACCTCTTCATTTAATCGGGCCAGGTTGGGTTTTGGGTTAAACAAACCCGTGCCAACCCCAACCTATTGACATCCATATTGACACCCTCTCAATTGAGATTGGCAATTTTTCAATTATATCCTTGTAAATTTTGGTAGCACCATTTTCTATTTTCTCATCATACATTACCCCAACTATATGGGGTTGGCTACATATGAATCTTGTTTTCCTAATATGTTCTATTTAAAGTCATATCCAATTTTCTATTCTCTAATACCATAAAATTATTTTCATTTCTATTTTCTAATAAAAATGATAAAGAGTATAAGGTAGCTACCATGCTTTGTTATTTTAGTTCATAACTAATTCATAAAATTTTGAATGGGGGTCATGTTAAATTTAGACTTTAGACCTAGTTTGGGAAGAGTGCAGATACAAATATTTCCAGGGCAAAATATTATATATGGTATTTTCAAACCTTGTAAGAAGAAAGTTGGTTGTAAAGAGTTTTCTACACTATGGCTCAATTTGGGAAGAGTATAAATACAAATATGTACAACATAAACACAAGGTTTAAAAGTACCGGATACAAGATTTTGCACTGTACATATATGTATTTGCACTCTTATATATATTAGTATTTGTGTACATGCAATAAATTTTGTGATGATGATAGTATTTAATATATTTTCATTTTTTGTAATTTTTTATATTTCTATATCTATAAAAATTGTTCTTATTTATCAGATTTATTATGCTCCATTAATATAAAGATGTGTTCAAATAAAATTCTTGCAAAGGTAATGAGAATTAATAAAATTATTATTATTCCTATTTATTATGGTTCATTAATAAAATTAATAATTTTTATCAGTTACTTTTTTTCGGAACTGTACTTGAATTCTCGTTACCTTTGCAAGATTTAACTTCTATATGTTAAATCTAAATCCATCTCCTTCAACTGTTGAAAACCTTACAATGAAGTGCTATAAAAAAATATCACTTACTCTTGCAGATATCTTCTCATCCAATGATGCGGGCTTTAAGGTAATTGGAAATGAAAAATTAACCCACCATATGGTGGGAATAAGGAAGAGAAAATTATTTGCTACCTTAATAATCAATAACTGAACTAGTGAGAAGTTAACCCCCCCCCTAAAGTTTGGTATATGTAATCACCTTCCATGAACAGTTTGATACAGTTGCAAGTAGACCCTTTGTTAGAATATTCTAACTAAAAGCACAAAATATCCAAAATACCCATTTAGCTACTTTTGACCAAAATGTTTATTTTCCAATTTTTTTTTCTTCATACCAATCACTACCTCAATCCCTTCTAGTCTCTTTTTTTGGAATTAATGTATTTTCCAAATTCCACCTTCATATCAATTGCTCAAAGGTAAAATTACAACTTTAAACTCTCATTTTTTGTTGTTCGTAACATTTATATTGTTTTTTATGTATAAACTATCCTCAATAACAATTACATGGGTATTTTGGACATTTCATGCCTCTTGCTAGAGGATTTTACAAAGGTGGTTTAATTGCAACTGTGTCAAGAAGTTTAGGAGAGGTGATTGCAATTACCAAATTTCATGAGAGGTTTGGGCAACGGTCAAAAACTTTAACGGAGGTTTCAGCAATTACTATGGCTTGTTTTTCAATTAGTGAACAAAAATATGGATTTTTGTATATTTTCACTAACAAGCATTAAATGAGAATGTTAAATAACATTGTTGCCATTGACTTGTTTTACAATTATAAACAAAAAGAATGTAATTTTATGAAGAGCCATTTCCGGATAAGCATTAAATAAGAAAACAAAATTACATATTTAATATTGCTCTTTGTCTTATTAAAATCTTACTCTATGTTTGGTTTGAAGGAAAAAATAAGGAAAGGAAGGGATAGGTAAGGAACCCTTTACAAATCTTGTATAGGTTTTCTTATCTTTCCCTTCCTTTTCATACATTTTCCTTCAAACCAAACATAGCCTTAGAGATGGAGTATTTTGTAAGTACACACACTTAGTTTAGAGAATTAAGACTATACTTTTTTTAATAATTGTCCTATCAATTTCATGGAACTCTTGGCTTCGTTTGTTCTACAAGAACACTTTTTCTTTTTTTCTTTTTAATATCTTCTCTTTTTATTTTTTTCACCGAAAAAACATCACCATTGTATTAAATATATTAGACCTTTTATCGGATCATTTACATACATGTCACTTCTCTTTTGGTAATCAAGGAAATATCATTAAACAGAATTAATCATAACAGAAAATAGCATCTGGACACAACAAACCAGACGAAACTACAAAGTCTAATAAAAGCAACGAGAAGAGACTAAGCAAAAGGAAACCTATCCACTGCTACCACATCTTCCAACCACGATGGGTATGCAGGTCCCTATCCATTCATGGGACAAAAAATGGCCTTTTAGAAGCCGTCAAAGTGAGCTGCTGCATTACGAGACCTGGTCACAAAAGAAAAAGAGAACCAGATCACTCTTTGCCTCGGTTCTCCAGTTCTTGACAATCCGATCCAAAAACAACAGAACCGGCACCCAGCTTTAGAGCCAACTCGATTCCATCTTAATTTCAGAGCTAAAGCCTTGCTTTTACAACTGACCCAGCATTTGAAAGACACGATTTTGCAGCAACTAAAAGAGCTTGATGATCCCTCACCACATCACAAATGATCACATTCCCAAACGTTGCACAATAAGGATTAATCTTAAAACCGAACAACGTTAATCTTTAGAGAGCCTTTAACTTGTTTGACGCGGTCTGTATCTAAACGCAATAGCTGTTCAGTACGCTGTGAAATCAATAAGCCTACAACCATGTTATCATTGGTTCCACATATATATATATATATAGCTCATTACACAGCTAATGCGTTCAGCTAATCCGACTTCTCAAAGATGACTTACCGAGGTAGCATTTTTAACAGCCTAAAAACAGGTTTCTCTTCCCATTCTATAGGCAGTATATGATTATTTACATATGCTTAATTTACATAATATAACAAACTTAGAAGTTAGAACTTAGAGCATCATAAAAAACTGCTAGCGCTTTGATTTCTCTTTGGCAAGTACAAATGGTTTGTCCACAACTCTCCGGATTTATTCCTATTTGGGCTCCGAGCCATAGAGCTCTCACATTGGAACATTGGAGAAAAATAAATGATGAGCTGTTTGTTGTTGAGTGTGACAAAAATTACATTCTTTCTCTTCTCCCCTTGCATGTTTTTTCTTATCTTTGGTCAAAACTAGAGGTGTAAACCCGTGGGCGGCGGTGTTGGCTTGTGAGTCACCACGCGCCGTGCTGTCTTTCTCGGTGGAAATTTTGAGGGCCGGCCCGGTATGGCCCACGGTTCAAGTCTAAGCGGGCCCATGCCATGCCATGTCGGCACGCAGGCCAGGGTCGGGACAGGCTGCAGTCCGTGCTGTGGGCTTGGACTGTGTCGGGCTGGACCACAAGGCGGGCCTTGGGCCTAGGCCGAGCCGGGCTACACTGTTTTATTTTTTATTTTTTTTTGAAAGATTTGATTTCTTTTCTAAGTAAAATTGTAAAACTAAAATATTTAACTTTTCTATGAACTTTGCGAATTAGGAACTATTTAAAAATTTAAGAAATGAGAAATCGAAGTTATTTAATACATAAATTAAAAAAAAAGTACTTAACCAAATTGAAATAAGAATGATGGAATAACAGAAGAAAAATAGGAATTTTATTTCATTTAAATTTGAATGATACAAATTAGTGAATTACAAATACAATGATTGGATCATTGCATACTTGGATGAATGAAATATAAAAATGGAATAAATTAATAAAATATAAAAAATACAATATGGTTACAAATTGAAAATACAAAATTACATTGTTAGAAAATTAAAAAAAATATATATGTCAAATAAATTAAATAAAATTTAAAAATTTTACAATAATTTGAAAAAATGAAAAATTCTACAAGTAGTCAAATTCATGAATTCATTCATGACTTTCATCATCTGCTTTGGGTGAAATGTCCGATGTTGCATCATGGCCTCCCTTGTCTTGTAATCTATCTTCTGCATCTAGCCAATCCTTGAAGCAGATGCATATCTCTATGCTCTCATTGTTCATGCAGCTTCTTTTGTCATCCAACACCCTAATACCTACACTAAAACAAGACTCCGATGGAATTGTAGACACCGGAAGGGCTAATAGATCACGTGCCATGGCAGCAAGAATCGGATAATTTTTCGAGTGTTCACTTCACCAGGCTAAAATATCAAAATTATTTGATACTTCACCTAAATTATAAAAATTTGTTTGCAAATAAAAATTAAGTTCAGTAAATGAACTTGTTGTAGAACCAGCAGATTTATGCCTTCTACTTATCAAATAAAACAACTTTTCTCTTCTACTACTGGGCTCAAAGTCAAAAGAAGAAGAAAAATAAGATGAACAAGTTGTAGGAATATTTCCTACAACTTTAAAATCATAAAAACTGTACATTTCAAATAACAAATTATTAATTTTTTTTTATTTCCTATATTAATATTCATATTTTTATAATATGTTTCAAGTAAGATATCTAAACCATCTTTCCTAATCCTAGGGTCTAATATTGTAGCTAAACAATAAAGGGGAGAAATGTTCACCCAATATTTTTTAAATTTATTTTCTATAATTTCAACAATACATTGAAATTGTGGATTATTTCAATATTTGGCAAAACAATCACTAATCACCATTAATTGATACGGTAAATTACAACTAATTGGATAATAAATTCCAAATAATTCATTTGTTGCATCATAAAAATGTTTTAAAAAATATCTTATACAAATTATCATTTCCCAGTCTTCCTCAAATATCATATCATTAGGCATTTTTGAATTACAAAAATCAAAAAGAAATTGTTTATGAGATATACAACCTTATAACATAGCATAAGTAGAATTCCACCTATGCTTTACATCTAATATAAAATGTTTATATTTTAAACCATAATTTTGGCATAAATATTTAAATTCTTGTTTTATTGCCCTTTAACTTTTTATATATATAATACAATTTCTAATTTTTTAAATATGATTTGAAATAATATTCAAGGCATCTTCAATACATAAATTTAAGATGTAACATGCACATCTAATATGAAATAATTTACCATTTAAGCATGGTTTTAATTGAGATTTTAAAATATTTATTGCTAGAATTATCAAAACTAATAGAAAACAATTTGTTTTGTTTTCTATTCCATAAGCATGCAAAGTATTTAAAATACTTGCAGCAATAGCTGGGCCACTATGTGGCCATTCAAGCCTAGTAAAACTTAAAATTCTTTTATTCAAAAACAAATTTTCATCAATGAAATGGCCAGTAACACAAATATAACTAACATTAAATTTGAATGTCCAAACATCCGAAGTAATTGCAACTTTAGAATTACGATTTGCTAACAAATAAATTAAATTTTGTTTATATGAATAAAAAAAATTTAAAGCATCAGTTCTTATAGTATTCCTAGAAACTTTTTATATTGTGAGTTTATAGAACTACGCAACCATTTTTCTAGCTTTGGATCTTCAGCTAACATAAATGGTTGTTCTACATGTACAATATACTTAACAAGTTCTTGTCTCATTTTTTTCTTGTGAATATCTAAAAGTACCAAAACTAGTCCCCCTCCCGGTATGTGTTTGGGTTATCTCTCCCTCCATCTTCCTCTCGATCATGTGTGAGCAGACGTCTACTCAAATGACCCATACCACCCTTTCTACAATAACTAAAGTCTTTCCTACATTTTTGGTAAACGACCATTTTCCCCTTCCCCTCAATATCCTCTACTTTGAAAACTTTCCAAACCGGGGTACTCAGCTTAGAAGCCCTCCTTTTTCCCCTAGTATCACTACTATCGGGGGTGAAAGTTCCACTTCCATCGACATCAAATGCATCAGCATCAATGTTAGCACTAATACTATCGTGATGCGATTGAATGTCATCCATGGGGAATATGTTGGGGAATCGGATTTGAGAAGGGCCAACCTTTTTTTTAATTCTAAAAACATAAAAATTAGTCTAATTCAACTTACCAGAATTGTCTGTTCAAAACCCCAACTTGATTTCAACGGTTGAAGCCTTTCAACATCCAAGCCTCCCGAATTGAGATACTTGAGCTGGTTGAGCAAGCCTTCTTCTTGTTAAAAGTCGAAACTTCGATAAAATTGAGACTTGAGAATTGGAGAATGCAGAATCAGACAATCAACTAATCAGAATTTCTCAAATTGCAGATAATTGAGAATGTATGAGTATGAGAGAGAGAAAATTAAGAGAATTATTGAATTGGTGTAATGAGAATGGTGGAGGGTAGGGCTATTTATAGGAATTGAACATAATTCAATTACCCAAAATACCAAAAAAATTATATGTTATTTAGTTGTTGGAAGGGGTATTTTGGTCATTGTAAAGTTACTTATAACTTTACTCAAAATGCCCCCCTAAACTAGTTGTTATATAGCTGTTTGGGGGCATTTATGTAATTTTTTCAAACCCCATAAGCAAAATATAGAAATACCCCCTAATATGGTTGTTTATGGTTGTTGGGGAACCCCCCCCCCCAAAAAAAGTTGAAACTAGCCATTAGGCCCCTTTGGAAGGGGGCCCAATGACTATATTCCCGGGTGAGCCAAGCGTAGCCACTCTGACAATCCGATTGTCTAGTCCGAATGGACAAACAACCCACTCTGACAAAAAAATTATAAAAAAGGCCAAAAATTATTGACTAGGTTCAATGGTTCGATCGCACGGGTCAATGATTTGCTGACCAAATCAATAATTTTTGAAAAAAAAATGGTTTTGGAGTAAAATGGAATCATTCAGTTGACTGGTTCCCAATTTTTTTGGTCCAACCATCCTGTCTGACCCGGTTTTGAAAACACTAATTTATATGAATAGGATATTCTAGATCTAACATATTTTATACATCTTTATTTTTCTGATAAGTTCTTTTTTACTTCATTTCAGTTACTATTTGTTACCTGTTGGTTTAAGAGGATTCCTACATCCCAAGGAAACCTACAAAATTACAAGAGTAATGAATAATGATGTTGGATTCAATGCCAGACTCAAACTGGATGGTTGGACATATAAGCATAGGGGTGACCACTTTTAGCGCGGCCTGGAAACCTGGCCATCCCGGACTACGTTAAGTTTAGTTTACAGTCGGAATCAGAATCAAAATCTATCATAGTCAAATTGGAATAATCTATCCCTAGTTTCCTACTATCTGTTTGGTTCAGATAAGAATCAGAATCAACTGAAATGGATTCTTATTCCCAAAGGAAAGAAAAGAAAGCGCCATTCCATCAAATGGGGAATACCATTCTACCAGGAATGAAAATGAGATTCTAGTTCCACCCAATTAAATGATTCTAAACCCTTATTCCCGTGAATCAAATCAATTCATATTTTATTTAATATAATATATTTAAATTTACAAGTCCGAAAGTTTGACTTGGGCCCGGCCCATTAACATCCTTAGTTGGAATGCTATAAGAGGGAAGTAGGGAACGAGCGAACGACAGCTAAAATAGTTTGATAACAATTGAAGTACCTGAATTGAATTTAAATAATAAAATATTTTAATCTATAATAATCAATTAAACTTCAGTTTCAGCCGTTAAAAGGAGCTGAGAATGCATTAAAAGACAAAAGCAATAAGCCATTCAGTTCAACCGCTTTAACTGCTATTAAAAGGCCCCTTAGTCCTTTTCTTAGGTCATTTTCCTCATTTTTGAACTTTTATTCTTAGGGCTATTCAGTTTTTTTTTTTTGGTTCACTTCTAGTAGTGAATCAACGATCTCTTTTATTTATTTATTTTATGGATATTACCAAAATGTTTGATTTTCGGACCAGATTCTTAGGCCTCATTTGGTTTGCGGGAATAGGGGTATGGAATCAGAATCAGAATGGGCTATTTCGATTCCAACTGTTTGGTTGAGTGGAGTCGAAATCCTATTCCAATTTCTGATGAAATGACATTTCCCCATTTAAGGGAATAACCATTCCCTGCCCCTCCCTTACGAATGAAATCCAATTCCTGCTGATTCCAATTTCTATTTCCATTCCTGTCTGAATCAAACATATATTATGGGAATGGACTATTCCAGAGGATTCTAATTCTGATTCTGGCTGCAAACCAAACGGGCCCATGGCATTTCCTTACTAGTTGTCCACCTATTGAACCATTTATATTTTCTTGTCACACCTTTCCTGCACTTGCTCTAATGTTTCATTTTTTAGCTATGTTGCCTCAAATGTAAATGGTCTTAAAAAACTCTAGTGGGTTTATATCAATATTAAAAAATATTAAAATTATTAGTATATGATTAGATCCTAGAAAAGTTTAGATTTTCTTCTAGGAAAGAAGGCCTCCATTCCAAACTAATTACTCATCTTGTCTTTGATACTTAGTCGTTTATTGCTCTCTGGTGTTTGAAATTGAAAAGGAAAAAGAAATGAATAGTAAGAAAGAGAGAAGAAAAGGGGAGGTGAAGACAAAATGTTCTTTTATAAGTGTACACAATTATTGTTATTTCTTTTTAAGGGACTAACCATGGGGCCCAATGTTTCGATTCCTTGGCTGAGGGGCCACACTAGATAATAAGGGCTAGGGTGGAATGGGCTATTTTCTTAGAAATATACATGGTCCCATTAGGTCGGATCGATCTCACCCCACCATTGACCAGTCACCTCACCTGAGATTCGGACCATTTAATAAACAGGCTTATATAAATGAGGCCAATATCATAGCCCAGGATTGGCCTGGCCCAGTCCGCCCATTTGAAAAGCATAATACTTGCGGCTAGACCTGTTCATGGGTCGTGCCGTGCCAGGCTCGGGCTTTAATAAACAGGCTTGTATAAATGAGGCCAATATGATAGCCCAGGATTGGCCTGACCCAGTCCGCCCATTTGAAAAGCATAATACTTGCGGTTAGACCTGTTCATGGGCCGCGCCGGGCGCCCGACCCGACCAACGGACTTAAAACTTGGGCCTGAGCCTAGCCCTGATAAAAAGTCTGACTCGAATTTATTACGAGTCAGACATTTTGACCCGAATTTAAGCTCACAAGCCTATAACCACGTTCAAGCCCATCCGGGGGCCAGGCCGGCCCGTCGGGCCACCCGGCCCATGAACAGGTCTACTTGCGTCTAATGTGAACAAAAGCATGTACATATTGTTCATCCAAAGATTTTGAAAAGAAATCAGAAGGACAAGCTGGAAGGCAATGGACATTCCTATAAAGAATGGTGATGGAAAGCCATGCATATTCATTCAATTTGGTCAGGACCAAACAATTAAGTCAGGCCATCTGCTTAACTGCTATTACGATTTATGTCTACGTGACCGTAGTACCTAGAAGTATCAAATTAAATAATCAGAAAAATGAGGGATATGTTTGGACGTTCACACAACGATGACAATGTCCTCAGTCTTTCAGTCTTCACACCTCACTGTAATTTTCTCTCTTCTGGGTCCCTGGCTTTCGCTATCGCTGCCCAGTGCCCTCGCATTCGATAGGAACCTTGGTGGATTCCTGGATGGTCCGTGTCCGTTGCTTGGTCCCCCTCTCCGCCTTGCACTTGCATCGCCAGCGGTGGGAGCCATGGGAGAAGGAAAGGCGGAAGAAAGGCAAAGGAATAAATATTAAATGAAATAAGAGAGGAGAAAATGACACATTGCCCTCCTCCTTTGACGCTTTTCAAGATTTCCTTCTTCCTTCAATTCCTCCTCCTCCCAACGTAGACTTTGACCACTACTTTTCTAAGTTCTAATCCCTCTCGGTCTCTACTTCTCCCTCCAAAGCTTTGGTTAGTTGGCTCTTCGCTACGTTCAATGTTTTCATTTCTTTGGTCCCGCCAAGCTTATAATTTTCTTGATCCTCCCTAAACAGTCTCAGTTTTTGGATCCGACCCGCTAACTGTCTCTCTTCTTCATTTTCTTCTTTTGCTTGTTTTTTTTTTCATTGAGTTATTGGATTGACTAATTCCCAACCACTTCAACCCATCAATTTGCTTAATACAACCTGCTTTGGGAAAGAAACCCCTTTTTATTGACTATTCATACGACTATCAAACCCAAATTCGGGTTAAGAACTTGAGATAGTGATCACCTTCATAAACTTGACCCGGAATGACCAGTCATAGTTCGACCGGCAGTTGACAGGCTTGATCAATTCATCTATTACTTTTCAAGAGTACTCCAACTATTCCTCCCTCTGCCCATAAAAAAATTAAATAAATTATTCTTTCCTAGCTTTCATCTATCAAATAATAATAATAGTTCCTTCCTTTCTAAATGTCTCTGGATTCTCCTACCAACCCATAATTTCCAACTATCTTTTCCCCAAGAAAGAAGAAAGTAAAAATCTAAATCAGGGACATAAAAGAATAGAATAAGGACCCAAATAAGAGATCAAGGATTTCTAGTAGGAGAGCTAACGCCTCCTCCACTGAATGGACTCAGTCTTCTTCCTCAACGAAGAAGACCGTGCCCGCCTTATTCGGAACATAGCTCAATCTGTTGGCTGTTCCTACTGTTGCTTGTGGGCTTATTATCCCCATCCATCCAAGTATGAATCTCTCTCTCTCTCTCTCTCTCTCTCTCTCCAACTAATATTGTGTTTTTCATCGATCGGCAGCTGTTTAATGTCCATGGGTGGCTGGTACAATGAAGAAACCAGCCAGCCCAGCTCCTCTTCTGGAAGTCTATCCCAGAGGTTCTTTGAAGATTATCGATTAGCACTCTACAACGTGGACAATGGGTAAGGTGGAGCTTTCTTGTGTTTGATTACCAGCTCAAGTTCCGCTTTTGGCTTTGTCTGTAATGCATTCTTTATACTGTACTCTCAGCCATGTCCCAGGACTTGCTTTCAAGGAAGGTCTCTCCTACATACAGCTAAATGAATCGGAGCTTCTAAGCCGAGCTTCATCTGCTACCCAGCGGCGATTCTATCAGGTAATTAATTACGGATGGTTATACACTCAGGAGAAAACAAAGACCGCCTTTTATTAAGTTGGGTCAGGCCTTATGGACAAAGAGATGCTTATGTTGTGTATTGTTTCCTTGTGATTGTTACAGGAAGCCAGGATTAAGGTTCGTCCAAACGCACAACTCTGCTTTTCGTTTCTCGAGTTCCCAGACATGTAACAGTTAAGTAAATTGATGATGGTGATTTTTTTTTTCGACAGACTGCAGCATTCATGGGCTGCAAAAGTGGAGAGATTGAGATAGGAACTTCAACTGATCCAACTGAGGTAAATAGAAAATTAATAATTCCTTGTTAATTAGTCTTCTTTTATTATTAAAACAACTCCTTGTTGTTGAAGATCGATGTAGATCCTAATTACTCTTTTCTAATGGGGTTTCTTAATTATTGAGCAGATTAACATGGAAATGGAGATGAGAAAAATTTTCCCTGCAGAGCTCCATCAACTGCCTCACTTCAGAGAGCTCCCTCACCAACATGATCAGAGCCACCCTTCATCATCTTCATCGTCATTGAGATCACTATCTGGGAATAGCCCTGAGTACTCATCCATTTTATTCAATATGCCAAGTACTAGCAGCATGCCTGGAGAAACCCTCAAGGAAGTACCAATTGATCAGAAAGTAATCAAGTCAATATCCACCGGAATTCTGCCACACCAGCAAACCGGCCAAGCCTTCCCATGGCTTCGCAGCATTCAACACCCAACTCCAGAGAGCGACGATGCGGCAATGACTAGAGCCATGCTCGCCGTTATTTCTTCTCCATCATCATCCTCATCTTATCAATCCCAACAACAACAACAACCACCACCTTATAATTACAAAGTGATGAACCAAAGATGGAGTGCGTTCAAGAGGTACCGGCAGTCGGCTCTCCAGCCCAATGTCCTAAGAAGAGACAACTTTGGCAGGCAAAATATGCGGAAGCGTGCAATTGCGTTTCTTAAAAGCTTAGAGCTAAAGAGGGTCCAAGAACAAATGCAAGGAACCCGCACGACTAGCAATCAGCTACATCATATGATATCAGAGCGCAAGCGGCGAGAGAAGCTTAACGAAAGCTTTCATGCATTGAGATCTCTGCTTCCTCCAGGGTCCAAGGTATGATATATTGATGAGTAGTTGAGTGCGACCTAGCTTCCTAACTTGAACATGCGACTACTAAAATAAAATATATATATATATATATATATATATATATATATATATATATATATATATATATATATATAACTCTACTTGATTTTTGTTCGACAGAAAGACAAGGCATCGGTGCTTTCTAGCACCAGGGAATACTTGAATGCTCTGAAAGCTCAAGTTCTGGAACTCCAGCAAAAGAACCGGCTGCTGGAGGCGCGGCTTTCGCCTGAAAAAGAAGCTAGTGAAGAAGGTAATACAGTAACTGGTTCTCCAGACAGAAGAGTAGACATACGAGTTACACATGCAGCTGAATCAGCATCGGAAGAGCGAGAGATTGATCTGCAAGTGACTGTTTTACAAGACTGTGATTTGTTGGAGCTGTCCATCCGCCTACTAGAATCTCTTAAACAAATCACGGACGTTAGCCTGGTGTCCATGGAAGCCCACACGCAGATGCAGCAAACGGGTTCATACAACCGAGTAACCTTGAGGCTGAACATCAAGGTAATGAAGGAAATGAATTAAGATACAATAACAGAAATGCACATTCGATCATATTGATGACAGTGAAACCATCTCTATTCACTTCATTACTTCTTCTTCATCGCATCACAATCATAAAATGCGTGCATGTGTGTAAGAGCTAGAAAGAGAGAGTTATCATCATCATCTTCATCTGAACCTTATTCCAATTATACGCGGTAGCGCATTGACATAAATCCTGTTTCGCCATTTTTGTGATCGATCACTACATTCAGGCTGAAGCATCAGAAAAGTTTTTTATGAGCCATGCATGTATTATGCATATGATAGTGTGATGATGATACATGATGCCATTAATTATTGGAAATTAATTATAATTAAGGAAGGAGATGATGACAATTTGACACTCTTGTCATTTTGTTGTTTGTAATCGTAGGGGAGCGAATGGGACGAGTCAGCTTTCCGGGAAGCCATAGACAAGGTTGTTGCTGACGTGGCACCATAACAAGTGGACGGATTTTCTTTTTCGCTAAAGCAACAGCCAGCCAACAGTTGTCAACAGTCTGGATGCAGATATAGTGATGTCGCCGGCCCATATTGACTGGGCTTTGTTTCTTTTGTTTTGGGGGGAAATCATGCGTGCATCATATTCAAAGATGGGGAACGTTAGAAATGCCCAGATATGTTCAATTCTGGCTACCTACCCAGATGATGACCCCCTCAAAAAATTAACATGGGTCAGGGCTTCAACGTTTACTAAACCCACGGACAGTCTGCTTATCATTGTATTCCTTTTATTGTGTTCTTTTGAGTTTTGAGGAGCCCCGATCCACTGTACATAGCTTGCTTGGCTTGCTTGCTTGCCGTACAACACACGGTACAGTATGCACATTCAACAGACATCTGTCCAACACATTGTATTTGTGTGCCGTAAACGAAATTGGATGGTATCAACTATCAAGTCCTTAGCACACGTGTCTTAATTCAAGATGTGAATTGAACCGGCATATCCAAATCCCTATCTTTTCTCTTTTTTAAGTCATTTACTAAACTAACCCATATAGTTTCAAATTGATTTACTTAATCTATCTTTCGATAATTGAAAATGACAGTTTTGACCTTAATGTTGAATAAATTTAATTAAAAATAAAAATAAAAAATATCAAATTTTCTTTAGTAAGACATGAACAACCATTCTATTTGATTTTATTTGGTCAAATTTGTTTTTTCTGCAAAGAAATATTAAGGGTATTTATGGAATAAACAATCATGGCCCATGTCCCTGAACATTTTTCACTCATTTTAGGTGACTATATTATCATTTTTAGGAGGCAAAACAAGCATTACTTAGTGAAAGATCAATTAAGTAAATAGGTTGCAAACTATAAGGGTGTTTTAGAAAAACGAAAACTATAGAGTTGGTTTAAATAAATTTGTGAACTATAGAGGGTGTTTTGTAAATAACCCTTTTTTCTCAAGATTATTATCAGGAATCAGGATTTTTTCCTCACATAACGCTCCTCACACCGACCTCAGCACATTCCACCGTGTACTAAGAACTTATTTCTTAAATAACAATACACAAATATGAGAGATGTTCCAGATGTGTGGCTGAGATGTATTGTGAGGAGTAGATCCAGACTCTATAATCAGAACCACCCATCTTACCAACTTTATTATGTCTCCAAACCATTCACAGTGTTTACAATATTATAACGATGCCCTTTTATTCAAATTAAAAGTCCAAAAATAAATTCTTCCATCCACATCAATGGATCAAATTCTACTGCCACCAGGATTTGGGGGATGGACTACCCCGCCCATAGCCCCAAGAATAAAAAGGGAACTCTTGATGGGCAATGGAACTATTAATGGCTTGTGAGATGAGCGAACATGAAATAGTCAAATAGTCAATGAAACAAGGGAGAGAAATAAAACAAGGATGTTCTTATTATATACAAATTAATTAATTAGTAGGATAGACTAGTTGGTCAAGGTTAGGATTGTTATTAATTAAAAATAAAAATGGCAGATATGGACCTATTCTGTTATGATCATTAACATTGACTTGATAGAAATTATATTTATAAATAAATGTGCATAGGTGACAAAAAGTTAGCAGGCTTTTTGCTACCCTTTTTTTTTCACTTTTTTAAAGTAAATATTGGTTGCTGATCTGTGATTGGATGCCCTGCTCTGATATCAAAATGTTAGCAGGCTTTTTGCTTTTTTCGCACTCCTTAACCAACTTGGAAACCTTACCATGACAAAATCAATTAAGCTTTCAAAGAGGCCCCACAAGTTCCTCTCATCAACATGACATGGAGTATCATGATCTGCCCATTACTCTGTTCGAATTTCCCACCCACAAACTGTTCCCATATCCATACCTGCAATGCGCTATGGGGCGTGCTCTATAAGGAGCAAATCGATTTCCTCCCTTGTCGTTCATGAGGAAATGTTTCTAATATACAATAATAGGGTATTATGGGTATGGATATAAGAACAATTTGTGGGTAGGAGGTTTTGAATGATTTTCTATATAAGATTTGGATATTTATTAAGATGAGTAAATTTTAACTCAATAAAAACCCTAATCATATGTCAACAATATATATGAGTCTTACAAAATTATCTATAATACTTGTCTTAGTCCAAATATCATGTATCCTATATGATTAATATTTATTTATATACGTGCTGCTCTTTCACTAGTAATAATAAATTAAAACTTTAAATGCCTAAAATTATCACAAAAAAAAGCACTACAAAACAGCAGTCTTTCAGATGAAGAAAAGAATTCAAAACATCTACAGTAGTTAGTAGTGGACTGGTCATGTTACACCACATGAGGAACAGGAGGAAGTTGAGCCAATAATAACATGCCATGTCAGCTTCATAAATTGGCCAAAGACCGGCAATTTTGACTTATTATTCTTGCTCCAATTTGTGGAGTTAACACAAAAAAAAACTAATATATATGCATTGTAAGGTTGTTCCAACTTTCTACCAAAGACAATGATCCCTTGTATTGTGTAGCGTGAGAATTTGTAGGTCCCACTCAGAAAAGATGCCATCACAGCCTCACAAATACTGATACCCTTTCTGTGTTGGAGAATCTTCTAGAAGGGATCCATCCACCTGCCCCTGCAAACAAAAGAAGTAACATGAAATCAACTATCAAACCTAAGTATATGTTTGGCTTGATGAAAAATTAAAAAGAAATAGAATGTTCAAGGAAAGTAAGGAAACTTTGCCCCACAACTTTTTATTTCTCTCATTATTTTCTTCCACAAGACACAGCCTAAAGGTAAAGGGCAGGAACCTCCGAACCTGGAACCCAAAATAGTATGGTTTTTAAAATTGGATCAGACCGGATGGTTGTATTGGAAAAATTGGGAATTAATTTGTTTTTCTCTAAAACTAGATTTTTTTTAAAAATTCGTTGATTTTGGTCAGTAAATCGCTGATTTAGGCTATTAATTGTTTGAACCATTCGATCGGTTTTGACTGTTTTTTATTTTTTTATTTTATTGTCAGAACGAACCAACCATTCAATTTGAACAGTCAGACCATTCAACCCGAGAACCGGACCCCTCACCGGTTCATTCTCCCAATCGATTTTAAAATCCTTGCAAAATAGCATCTAAAGGTCAACCGTTTAGCAGCACCACTAGTAATCAGTTCAAAGTTGTAACCATTAGTTGCCTCAGAGAGAGAGAGAGAGAGGAATTAGTATCCATCTTCATTGACCATTGACCAGAATAACTACACCTTTCTCGGTCCATTACAGGCCGCTTCTTTTCTTCTTTTTTTTTATTTTATTTTTTAACTTTTCAATTTCTATCTCTTCTACTAAATCCAGGCCACAAATGTCAGGGATTCTCATTAGTATTAATTGCACATAGAATTGCTGTGTGTGAGAGAGAGAACCATAACTACTGCAATTCAACATAAAAGCCGTCAGGCGTCAGCACATACTGATGTTATGAGTCAAAACCCACTTCTTTCAAAAATACTTTCTACAAGGAACCAACTAACCACTAAATAAGCAAACGAAAAATGTTTTATAATCAGGTTATAAGGGTTTTCCAATGCCACCTACCCAAATCCAAGCCATCCACCAGGTAGAGGACCTTATGGATTTATTACTTTTCTGAATCCTTAGTCCACTTCATTCTTCTTTTCTTTCCAGATTTCAACTAATATTAACAGATCGAAGTTCTAATTTTTTTTAAAGACAAACATACACAAAAAAGAAGCCCTTATTGTGGGCATGTGACCAAGTTTTTCAGTATGCAACTACACCATGAATAGATAGGTACAGAGAGGGGCAAGTGAGCTTCTTAATTTGGAGCTTCTAACCATCTTGCCACTAGAAAAATTATTTAGGGAGTCATGCTAAATGACTCAAGTAGCAAACCAGCTCCCATAAATAAACCATCCTTTAATTTCAGTAGTAGCTTGATTCAAAAAGAAGTCCTGACATCAGATTCTGAACCTATTCAATGCAGTTGGAATAACGAAAATGAAATATTACCAGGAGGTTTTTGGTTCCAAATTTTGTTCCTAAACCCTGCCCCACTTATTTATTTATTTGTTTTTGCCAAAAGAACTCAGAAAGCTGGCATTGATCAAGAAACTTCTTTACAAGAGGGTCTTGGGCTGCTCTCATTTTCTAGTTCATGAGCAGCTTATTCATGTTTCTATTTACATGGTTTACACAAACTATGTCAAAAAAAGGCAGCAGATATAGAGCTTTCTGCTTTATAGGCTGGATGAGTCAGTCATCTTCATCGTCCCTGTAGAAGTTGTTGACTAAGCTTTCTGAGTCAGAAAAGATGGATAGAGATTTTAAACTCAGATGGTGGGCATATTGTATGCCATGTAGGAGGGCCCACCATTCAGCTTGGAGTGAATTGGATGCTGCAACTCTTCTGCTTCCTGAGAATATTGTAACATCATCTGCTGATTGAATTTCTGCTCCTATTCTTGTCATTACAGATGTTGATAGGAACGAACCATCAATGAATAGTCTGTATTTTGTTGATGTGTTTATATGAGAATGCATGAAACATGGGTGAGAGTTCTGAAAAACCGGGCTCGCTGGCAAGAAACGATGCATGGTTTCTATCGGCTGAACTGGATTCAAAACAGGTTTGTTATGCAAAGTTGCATTCCCCACATCCCAAATAAGTCTGAAGAGGACAAAGAACTTGGCAATGAAAACCTGCTTTTCCTCTTTGTTTAATTCTTTTAACTTGGATTCTATCCATTCAGAAATGAAGGCATGTAGAGCTTTGTTTTAAATTTGATCTGGATTTATGCCCACAGAAGCTGATATCCAAACAAACCTGGTTTTGTTCTAACTTTTTTAGAGTGGAGCATGGAAGGATGGACGAGCCCATGATGTAATTTGGCACCGCCTGAAGATGGACTCCACTTCAACATTCAACATCCCGGACAAAGCTCCATTCTAGCAATCCAGATTTATGAAAATTAGGTAAATTATGAATGACAACAACCCAGTCTCTTCTTCAAGATTCCTCCTCTCAATTGTTTTTTCATCTTGCTCTTACTTTTTAGGTATTACTTACAGCGACAATCAGTCACAGATGAGATTGTTATGGAGCTTAATGCTCCTCTGAAATGAAGAAAGGATCTGTTGCTGATTTGGTTACTTGGAATATCTTGCAACAATTGCAGGTTTTCTTCAAAACAATCACCATGTAAAGGCTGTGGATGAATCCAAAACTCAGTTTAACAATAATTGCCGATAAGGTTCATAGCATTAATATTCTTGATACACAAAATTCGCGTATTAAGAATTTAGTTCTATTGAAACTCCTTTTTTTTTTTCGGTTTGGCAATTTGACTGTAGACATGTCACGTCAGTTATTATCATTTAAAACAATTGAAACCAACTCTTATTATTTAGGGAAATTTATAATTGGTTTTCTGAATATATTGTCCCAAACCCCCACGTATGCTAAACCCACTTATGACATTTGATTGCTGAGATGCTCTTCCCTTATTGTGGATTGACAAGTTCTTTGTACAAAATGGTTGATAATTACATAGGTAGAGAATACAAATTGTATAGTTTACTGTAGGTTGAACTCAGATCTAGGAGAACGTTAGGTAAGGAGCCATGGAGGTTCGTATTTATTGTCAACCATTATACGTTGTTTATCTATGATGATGATGATGAGTAGGAGGAGGAGAAAACAAGAATTTCATTAACTTTGCAACGCAAATAGATTTAGCATATCCTTCTTCTGGAGAGGATGAAAACATAGTAACTCATCTGAGCACGAGACTACCCTTCATAGAACTTGAGTTGATGGGTAGAGAGTTAATCAGCACATTTGGTGTTCCGTTGGCTTAATTTGACATTTTGACTAGATAAAAGAGGTCTAGATTACAACTACAACCCTCCAGTGAATCTCAATCAGCAATATTTCTCTGTTTCATGACCCCCCATTCATTGATTCATGAGCTTAGTAGCAATGCTTTGGTTCTTTGCACTAGTCAAGGTTTTCTTGGGACCTCCAATGTTCTCACCCTTAAAAATGTGTATGTACCTATGCTTTCATTGATGGATAGAATTCCACTGCTTTTTTTTCCTCCGAAGTCGTAATCTTAAAATCTCTGAACATGAGGTCATGCTCTGGGGATCTTACATGTAGCTATTTCTTCAGTGGAAAAGAAAGAAAGGCTATGTGTATCTACATAAAGCAGTATGCAACACACAAAAATGCATATCCCGAGAGAAAGATCTATGACCAACTGAGGGCTGGTTCATTAATATGTTAACTGGTTTTTTCCAACATTGATATGGAACCGAATCCCATAACCAGCACTTTGAAGAAAAAGGGGTGAGGGGAAAGTTATTAATGGTGCATGGCACAGAATACCAAAAAAAATAAAAGAGAGAAAAGATAAGTGAAGTTGAGGCATCGGCCTCTAAATTGGTTAAAATGAAAAGCCGATTCACTGTCTTAAGTCATAAAGGGTGATGGATTAAATCGTTAAGGCAATGTTGGACAACATGGTTGGATTTATTTTCGAAAACAAAAACAAGAGCAGCCATGTTGTCGAACACCCCCCAAGTATATTGATTTCAGCTTTTCATTCCTTGGGGCATTTACGTTGGTGCCTCTGTTATGTTCACTTACTAGGAGCAACCGTCAAGAGATTAGGGCCGTAGGGAGAAACGCCCAATTAGGCCAAAGTTGGAAACAATACAAATGACTATTTATGCGTGTTTGTTTAGAGAGAGAGAGAGAGAGAGAGGCTTATGCCAAAAATAGCTTGTCAAATAACACGGAGTGCTTTGGTTGATCGCATCAATCTTGTCCGACGGTTCTGTATTACAATACATTGGAATAGCAAAAGCACCTACCGTGGAAGATGTCTAAAGTCTAAGAATCTTCCTTTGGGTAATAAGACGTTTTAGTTGAAGGGTAATTTTGTCAATAAAAACTGCTTTCATTGGATATTTTCGGAAAACAAAATCAAGTAGATAAGAACATCTTCGCCCTTTTAAAAAAATGGCATCTTTGTCTTTCTTGAGCAACAACAACAAGCTATTTTCAACGGTTAAGGCAGATCAAGGTAATTTTTTGGGTGATTGTTCCTTCTTTGCTTCCTCTTCCTTAAAAATCCCATCTTTCAAAAAATAATGACCAAGGTAATTTTCCCTAATCGAAATGCCCCCATAACATGAGGCAATCACAACCGTTAAATCAGCATACCAGCTATATAGCTATGCAGAAAGTTCAACCCCAACCATTCATTTCAATTGGAAAATATTATGGGAACTCAAGGTTCCCTATCGCTTCCAATTATTTCTTTGGAAATTATTATGGGACAGACTACTCACGATGGATAAATGTTCAAAGTGGTTAAGAGGCCCAGATCAACTCTATAGTTTCTGCAAGGAAAGATAAGAGACAATCTTTCACTTATTCTTTCAATGTCACCATGCAAGAGCGGTCTGGTGGAGCTCTCAAATTGGATTCGACCCCAGTTCACTTACAACTCAACCAGCTCACATCATCATATCAGATTGGTACATTGCAATGAAAAAACAGTTTGATAAAGAACAAGCCTCATCATGTCTAAGCAAGTTTAGCTTGATCATCTACTACATTTGGAAAGCACGCAACAAGTTATTCTTTGAGAGCACCACCACCGAACCACTAATGGTAGTGCAAAAGGCTCTACAGCACTGTTTTCAAGATAATTCACCTTGCATCAGATCGCCATCACACCTCTCCCCTCATCATGCATTACCACTCAACTCATCCATCCCCTCCATGTTATGATGTCGAAATACGAGCCCTTTTAATGGGCTTCAAAGCCGCAAGCTCGAACAACATCAGGCATCTTCTAGTCTTTTCTGATAACGCAGACCTAATAGACCTTGTAAATACAGATCGACCAGCGAAGCATTGGGTGGATCAACTTCATCGCTGCAGTATAAGGCATGCTAAATCTGACTTTTTGTCTATAAATTTTGTACATATTAATAGACAGCACAACCAAGCTGCCCATTTTTTGCTTACATGTCATGCATGGGGCAGTTACGTATCCAATATGAACTAGACGATCTAATCATGCAACTCTTTCTACGAACAGTTAATGAAGATTTCTTTCTTTTGCATAAAAAAAAAAAAAAAAACCGTTAACAAACAGACCAATACTGATGAAAATAACCAGTTCTAGACCATACGTCTAAGCAGGTAGGACAAGTTCCAGGGTCTAAAGGAAAATACAAACTTGAAAAGGCAAGCATCAATTTAAGGGGACGGAAGGTTGCAGGTATTCTGGTTTTGGCTGTCAGCAATAGCATATACTATAGTTGACAATGGATTCTGCCTAAAACTTTCTAGTTTCATGGTGGTTGACTCAGAAATACTACATGCAACATGATAATGTTACTGCCATTAATCTCTACACATTGCGTTCTTCTTAACAGCTAACACTCATGGAATAAAAATTACATTAATGGAACTGCATTGGCAGCACATACAGTTTTAAAGCTTTCCATTTTTCTTTCTCGAAAGGAACCTGTAGGTTAAATTGCTATATGCACAGTAAATCCAATATATAGAAAAGGGTCAACCAAGATCTTACCAGCCCACTTCTACTTAAGATCCAACAGGAGCAATGCCTTTGGCCTTCGCAGCAGCCGTCGCAGCAGCAGCTGCTGCTGCTGCTGCAGCTGATGCTGCTGCATTTGGTCCAGCAGGTGGGACAGGTGCAGACCGTGAACTGTCCTGAGAAACAGGTTGCTGTTGCAGCTGCTGCTGCTGATGTTGCTGCTGGGAGTTTACTTGGGCAAGCAGAGCCTTAATCTGACTCCCCGTCAATGTTTCATGCTCAAGGAGGGCATTGGCTAGTGCATGAAGCTCCTTGCTGTGGGTTGTCAAAATAGATTTTGCATTGTTGTAGGCCCTCTCCACGAATTCTCTCACCTCCTTCTCAATAAGAAGTCTCGTCTCTGTACTCATGCTCTTTCCATTGTCATCATAATCATGAGAAACCAACCCAACCTCCTTGCTCATCCCATACTTCGTAACCATAGCTCTAGCTAGAGATGTTGCCTGTTGGATATCCGAAGATGCACCAGATGTAACTTCATTTTCTCCAAAGATGAGCTCCTCCGCTACCCTGCCACCCATGCACACATCCAACCGAGCTAGCATCTGCTTGCGAGATATGCTTGTTTCATCCTTGTCTGGCAATTGGGCAACCATTCCAAGAGACATCCCTCGTGGAACAATTGTTGCCTTGTGAACAGAAAGAGCCCCATCAGTATGAATGGCAACAAGGGCATGGCCACCCTCATGGAATGCAGTGAGCCTTCGTGACTCCTCAGATATTACAGCCGATTTCCGCTCACTTCCCATCATGATTTTGTCCTTTGCATACTCCAGATCAGCCATGCTCACTGCTTTTGCCCCATCCATTGCTGCTTTGAGAGCAGCAATATTGACCAAATTTGCAAGGTCAGCACCTGAAAATCCAGGTGTTCCCCTGGCAATGATCATCAAATCAACATCGTCTGCCTTAAGAACCTGCAAAATTTCCAATGATACTTAAGACAATATTGTATCTAATTTCCTCTGTAATTCAGGTGAGAAAGAAGCTAAAAGGTGGAGTTTATTTCCTTGGATCTTAAAAGATATGGCGAGTTCATGAATGTGGGGAACAGCTCGTTTCAGCTGGTAAAGCATGTTATTGCTGTTCTCACATGCCTAGAACATGATAATGCCTTTACAACTCTGTCCAGATAGAAAGACAAAATCAACCTGATAAGATGACCATTAAAATAGTAAAATTATTCACTTGGCACACGGTTGACTCAATTGTTCTAATTTGCAACATGGACATTACAACTGTCCGTACAGCTCATTACAAGAACTGTTTCAGTTATTCAACAGGCCCATGCTGTGAATGGAAAGCTCAAGTTTGAATGGCTAAAAATCACAAAACATGCTGATCTTTCTATGTGAATCTAAGACCCAAAGAGTTGCTATAGTGGCAGAACAAGACACCAAACTGTGCCACACAGGGAAATGTTGTCACACACTCGCACACAAAGCATGCATCAACAAAATGCTTGTCATCATCCAAACATGGGTTTTCCTTTGCTCCAGTATATCACCTAATCTGGAGATTCTGGACCCTCTCAGATGTTGGGTTTCGACACCTGTTAGAAGAATGTACCAGTTTACTAATTGATGCAGTCCTCAAGGTCTTTTGTGCTACATAAAATTGTATATCTTAGTACCTTGGACATGTGGGATTCCATGATCTGTCTCCGTCCTTCCACATCTGGATTTGGAACAACAATGTGGCGGTCAAACCGTCCAGGTCTCACTAGTGCTTTGTCCAATGATTCTGGGAAGTTTGTTGCAGCAATCACAATAATCCCTTCATTTTGTTTAAAGCCATCTAATTCAACAAGCAACTGGTTCAAAGTCATCTTCATGTACTGTTGGTCCTTAGGGTTACGACTCCCTCCTATTGCATCTATCTCATCAATGAATATTATACAGGGAGATCGCTTCTTAGCTGCAGCAAAAAGATCTCTCACTCTCCTGGCTCCAACACCCACAAACATCTCCTCAAATTCACTCCCACTGCATGAGAAGAAAGGCACTCCAGCTTCTCCTGCAATGGCTCTTGCCAACATAGTCTTACCTGTACCAGGTGGACCAACAAGCAAAACACCTTTTGGGAGCTTGCCTCCTAAACGAGTGAAGCGCTGCAATAACAGAATTGTACAATAAGAACAGCTGAACCCTCTGGGATGGCCAAGAGGCTCTAAAGCATAGAGAAATGAACTCAATAATTAATTTCAATTAAGCACCTTAATGGTAGATAAAATAATTCAGAGTGCTAGACAAACAATATTTCTCACATTTCGTCATTGAAAAATTAAATACAAGTATAAAACATAAAATACCAAAGACTCAGAGTGCTTATAGGAACCAGTAGTTTCAATTTGACAATGACACACCCTTTATGGAAGAGTATTAGAAGGGAAAACAATCTTTGAAGTCTCTTCTTATTTATGCCAATTCACAAGGTATTGTCCCTCAAGGTTACACAGAAAGTTCCAGAAAATAAAATATCTTGGGATAAAACATCAATAATAGCTTTTTTATATAGAACTGTCCTCTGGATGTGGCTTTCTCTGAGAATGAATCAAGGGAGAGGGAGAGAGAGAGAGAGAGAGATGGAAAACTATATATGCTAAGTAGAGATCAATTCAGAAACAAGTACGAGATTATTAATTGGAAGTACATTCAATTCAGCTGTTATAGACTCTTCTACAGCTTCAGTGGCTTACCATGTGAAGACACATGCAGTCCAAGACCTTCTAAATATTTAGGCATAATTAGCAGGCAATGTAGTAGTCAAGGCAGCTAGGTGATGCCCAAGACATATCTCGACCTCCTAGATCAAGAACTTAAGCATGGCCTGGACAATGCCTAAATAATACAGAAAAATATGCCAAATATATCCACATACTAACAATTAACATAACCATGCAGGAGCACAAAGGCTAAAATATAATAAATAAAGTAATGAGGATACCTTGGTTCTGGTTTTTGGAGCATTCTGGAGCTGGCTTAAAAGTCTCCCTTTTGTTTGGATTATGTATCTATTTTTTCTATTTCTATTGTCTCCTTTTTGTTTGTTTCCTATCTTGTATCTTTGTTTTTCTGGTGATATCTCATCACTATTAGATGTACTGCTTTCTTTTATCAGTATATTTTCTTTTTCATTTATTACCAAAAAATGTAAAAAGAGACATAAATCACTTTTAAGGGAAAAAATGCATATGCCTCGATGTGTCCATATACATGCATGTAAAGTGTTTGGTATGCCAAGAACTATTTCCAAAGTTGTAAAAGCAATGCCTAGGCAGGCAATAAGGCACTCATGGAGGGTCGCCTTGCTTAATCGCTAAGATACTTTTTACACAGTGCTCTTAGATACACATTTATATTCTTAACTTTTTAAGATTTATAAACTAAATTATTCAGTTTAGGTTAAAAATACTAGGGCTGTTAAAAAAACCACCAAACCGGCCCGACTTGATCCAATATGGCTGGTTTTCAAAGTTTTTGGGTCGGTTTCAGTTCATCGATATGTATAACCCAAATGATCAGTTTCAGTTTTTTTTTTAAGAGTAAAAAGAGAAATTTCATTAAACAAAGAAAGAAATCAGTTCAGTTAAGTTTGTAAACCAAAAATGACCGACCCGAACCTACTGTGTTGGCATATATAGTTGTCTAGTATTAGAAGACAAAAAAGTATATAAATAGAATTTTATTCTAATAAGTAAAATTTAGCCTCGCTCACCCAAAGTTCAAACATCTCTCTCTCTCTCTCTCTCTCTCTCTCTCTCTCTCTCTCTCTCTCCATTAAAAGTTGTTTTTCACTTCATTTGAGGCTGGAGCTCTTCTAGTTTAACGTGTGAAGGACTCAAATGGTATTTTAGTAACCTGAATTGTCCTGACTCTTTTCCCTTCTACAGTCATACTTTTTTTGGTAAAATCTGCAGATACGGTCATATCACTTGTATTGGAGCTATTGTTCCGAAAAGCAACAGAAGACAATTATTGTTCCTAAAAGGAGTCTCCTTCCACTTGGAGTAAATCGTCAGCCATCCAATTGCTGACCTTCTTACCCATTTAAATTGCACCCCAAGCACCCTTGCTAAGTTTACAAACTCTCTTAGAGGCTAAGTGGCCACACTCCGGTTTCTAGATTGCATCCACCCTATTACCAGCTTGGAGTCCCCTTCCACTTCTAAGTGTTGCATTCTCCATTGTTTTGCTAATCTCAGGCCTTGGAGTAAGGTCAAGGCTTCTACCCTTAAGGAATCTCCCTCCCCAATCGGGCCAGAGTAACAGGGCCAAAACTCCTCCTTCCTCATTTCTAAAACACCCCCAACTCCCGAAGGACCTGGATTACCTAAGGAGCTTCCCTCAAAATTTAATTTCACCCTGGATTAAGGCTGTGGTGACCAACTCTCTTGAACTACAGGGGAAGAGAAAGGAAACAGCTATAGAACTCCAACTTCTAATTAAATCAGCTGAGAAGTCCTTGAAAAGTTACTGCACTTTTAGCCAATGTAGAATCTTAATGGTAATGCCCTCAACAAGTGCTTCCTTGGATTTTTTCTTGCCCTTGGAAAATCCTATTATTTCTCTCTTCCCAAATCGCCCAAAAGACAATTGCCCTTGTTATTCTCCACATTACTCTGCCTCTTTTCTATGGTTGTTGGAAGAAGCTAGAGTAAAAAAAGTTCAGCACACACGAGAGAGGATCCCACCTACAACCAAAAAGAGAAGAACCAATCCCACAAGTAAGAACTAAAAAGCAAAAGGACAAGAAATCAAAAGATGAGTCACTATCTCACCATTTCTTAAGCAAGGGCAACAAACATGTGGGGAAAGGCACCAATCTGGCCTTTTTCTTTTTAAGTACATCCATAGTATTGATCTTTTGGAGAGCCACTTCCCAGCAAAAAGCCCTAACCTTTGGTGAAACAAGGGTACACCACACTTCTTTAGCAAGAAAAGAAACAAGTCCAACAAAAGGATGAATTAGGGCATTGAAAAAAAAGAGGAGCAAGAGGATGAAAGGCCAAAACAAAAGTTTGTTACCTGAGCACACATCAAATCTGATGAAAGGCCAAAAGAAAGGCAAGACCAAGCAATGGCTTTCCAAGGGGAGAAATGAGAAGCCATAGGGTCGAGACCAGCATCCCATCCATTTGCTGCAATGCTGTAATACTTTCCACCACCAAGTGCCACAAACTGTCTTGCTCTAGGGGAAACCTCCACAATCACTTCCCTAATAGTGCTACATTTCTTAATTTAATATTGCAAATGCCTAGACTCCTGATTCCTTTTTCCTAAAAACTACTTCCCACTTCACTAGATGGTCCTTTTTTAAGTCTCCGGGTTCCCACAAAAAATCATTCATAAGCTTTTCTATCTTATTGGCAACCTTTATAGGTAATTTAAAGGTAGACAAAAGATACACTGGGAGGTTGGCCAAAGTGGACTTGATTAATGTGATTCTTCCCCCTAGCGAGATATAATTTCTCTTCCACCCTGCTAGCTTCTTAGTGAAGTTTTCCAAAATTGGGTACCAAAAGCTTTCTGATCTAGGATTTCCCCCCAAGGGCAAACCTAAATACACCAAAGGCCAACCACTTACCTCGTAGCCTAAAGACCTAGCCACCAATTGCAACTCGTCTTCCCATTTGTTTACTCCCGCTACACAACTCTTATTCCAATTGACTTTGAAATTGGAGACTCTCCCAAAGTGTGTCATCACCAATCTAAAATTATCCATCTCCTTTGGTTCCCCTTCACAAAAAGTATGATATCATCCAAAAATTCTAAGTGAGTGACAACCACTTGTTGCCACCGAACTCTTTATCCTTCGATTAGATTCCTTGAATCAGCCCTAGAAATCAAGACGCTTAAAACATCCACTATTAAGGTGAAGAGGAAAGGTGATAGCAGGTCTCCTTGTCCAAGCCCCTCTTAGCAAGAAAGAAGTCCTTAGATAATCAATTTACTAAGATTGGAAAGGTGACAGCGGGTCTCCTTTGTTCCTCAACGCTTCTAGCAAGAAATCCCAATCCACAAAGTTGTATGTCTTTTCTAGGTCAAGCTTACAAATCAGGCCCTTCTCCCCTTTTATTTTTATTTTTTTTTTGTAATCCACACATTCTTTGGCTATTAAGATATGATCGACTTAGTTCAGAGAGATTAAAGAGGGGAGAACTTTATTGATTTTTAGGGCGAGATATTTAAAGATGATCTCATACAAACTCCTAATCAAGCTAACAGGTCTAAAGTCCTTAGGATGACTTGCGGGCACCTTCATGGGGATCAGGGCTATAAAAGTAGCATTTGCACCCAAATTTATTTTTCCTCTTTCAAAGAACTCCAAGAAAACCTCCACCAAGTCATTACCTAAAATATCGCAGCAATCTTGATAAAATACCATAGTGAAATCCCCTCCCAAGCATTAATAACTCCCTCAATTCAAAAGATTCCACAAAAAGAGTTGAAAACTTCCTCATACTTTAGGCGACCCTATGGTTAGGTTTATTTGTTTCATTGACAAACCTAATGACATTGAAATCCCCTCCCAAGCACCATAGACCCTCCCACAATCCCCTTATATCTGCTAACTCCTCCCAAAGCTCCTTCCTTTCACTATACGAGTTTGGCCTATAAACATTTGTTAAAGCCCATACCAGCCCATCATCTCTTCTTCTTAACTTTATTATAACCATAAAGTTACCAATTAATTCTTCTATAAGATCCAATTCCTCAATTTTCCAGCTTGTAAGAATTCCCCCTAAGGCACCCCAAGACTGTGCAAAAGCCCAACTCAGTCCTCTAGCTGATCAAATACTTTTCACCCATCTTCTGTCCATTTCTAATAATTTTGATTCTTGAATTAATACAACATCCGGCTTGTCTTTTCTAAGGACTTCCCTTATTACTCTTCTTTTCCTGGAGCTCCCCAAGCCCCTTACATTCCAACTAATAATCTTCATTGAGAAACAACCTTATGGTCAAACCCTAACGACCCCTTTTGCTAACCTAACTACCTTCTCTTTCTCCCAGTACCATCCCTTGTCATAGTCCAATTCACATCTCAATTTCTCCACTTCACTAAATTTCTTCTTTCTCCTTTTAGGTGTCCCTCCTTCAAGCTTATTCTTAGGTTTCTCTCGGTCTACAACTCTTTTCTTTTTCTGACTCCACCTATTCTTCCTCTTTGATGTTTTTTCACCTGTAGTTGTCCCTTCACCCTCCCTTTCCCTTCCCCGAGTACTAGGAATTGAATACCACTCTCCTATTCCTTTTCAAGGCTAGCCCCTAGTTCCTCCTCTACTAGAAATCTAAAGGTCTGCAAAATTAATCCCCAAATCCTTTCCCCTTTCTCCACAAATTCATGCAAAGCCTCCAAATCCTCTAACATCCCTGTTAGGCTGGTACTTCTAGTGAATCACTAGAACAGGCAATTTCTGGGTGAGAACCGACTTCATCTGTAGGCTAAGATGAAAAAACAACTGGGGAAAGGGAGATATTAGCACCAAAAACGCAAGGAAAACTAGAAAAATGACAACCCATACCAGAATCACCAATACCTGAAGTGCCTCCAATCCTGCCTAAATTCAGAGAGAGTTTGTTGGGGGAAGTCTCCCGATAGGCTGTATTTGGTTGCAATGCAAATAAATTTGCACCGAGGCAAAATCATGGTAGTTCAAATGATTTAAGTGTAAATACTGACCCGTTTTTGTTTCAACTTTTAACTTATTTTGTTTGATTACAATACAAATGAAGTAAATTAAGACATGAAGCAAAACAAAAGTAAAATCCAAAACAATTCTAAATGAGAATTTGCATTTTTTTTACATTTGCACTCCCATGCATTTGTACTAGTGCAAATAAAATTGCACTACAAACAAACACAGCCTTAGGATCAAACTACGTTGCACTAACTGGGTAGAAGGGGATGTCTGTTTCTTTGCCATTCAAATTGGATGACGACGTACTCAATCTACAAGACACCTTGACCTTGTTCTGGACCTGTGACAAGTTCTTCTCTGTTTTGGCCAAGATGTTCACCTTACCTGAAGTACTGCCTCCCATTCCCAAACTCTTCCAAAGTTTATGTCCGCCAAAGAAGAGCTTTTCTAGCATCTACTTCTCACACTTCCTATGTTGGAGTCCTCAAGGAAAGCATCATCTTCTTCCTTTTCTTCTTCACAGTTTACCCACTCTAAGTCAAAACCATCTTCATCAACCTTCTGCCAATCAAACTTTGGATTTGTATGCTCCAGAGTTGTGGAATAGAAGCCTAGCCTCGGTCTCCAGTTGAAAATCCCCGTCGCTGTTGCGTTTGACTGACCTTTCTTCGAACCAGGTCTCGAACTGGAAGATGATAGACCTAAACAATGGTCTATCACCTTCGGCCCTGCCTTGGTCACGTGACCACTTAAGTAGTCACCTGATTTCCTGTGTTCCTTTGGCCCAGCCCCGATCTTACTTCTTGTAACATTTGGTAATGGCCCATTTCCAGCTGCCTTTAGTTTGTCTAAAGGGCCACTCCCAGCTGCCACATGATTTATCAAAAATCCCTCGTCCCCACTACGCGAACCAGGCGCAACCCTCATCGATTTAACCAGCTCAAAACTTGGCCTGATGTTATTCAAACTCTACACCACTCTACCAGATCTTTTAACGTTTGGCTCATTAAATGCTCCATCTGTCACTATGCGAACCAGGCGCAACCCTCGTCGATTTAAACAGCTCAACACTTGGCCTGATGTTATTCAAACTCTACACCACTCTACCAGATCTTTTAACGTTTGGCTCATTAAATGCTCCATCTGTCAAAGCTTGGGCATAGGTCCTGCTCCTGCCCCTGGTTACTTTTCTACTACTGCTATTAGTTTCTTTCCCCAATCTGCCTTTTTTTTATCAGTACCAAGATGCTTTACTAATGATATGAAACTATGTGAAACTTTATGTACAAGGGGGAGGTAAAGTGTCTCAACTCCGCACCAACAAATACATTGGAAGAAAGTCAAAAGTTAGCCCAAAATATAGATTCCTTATTCACCCCTTGCTTGGCTAACCCATCAGCAAATGAGTTAGCAGTCCTCTTCACCAGCTGTAATGCACCACAACATCCCTACTCACCATTTGAATTTTTTATTCTCATTATTATAACTCCACAACCCACTGTTTTCTTCTTTTAACCACCTAATCACCACCTCTGAATCACCTTCAAGGACCAAACATCTGATGTTCAAATCTCTTGCTCTTTGGATACCTTCTAGGGCTGCAGAAATCCCAGCCCTAAGAGAGTCTCCCTCCAATTGGGCCTGAGAACATGACAGTGATAACCCCATCCTCATTCCTGAACACTCCCCCAATCTTCTTTCCCCAATCTGCCTTATCCTCTCTATAAGACAATTTCCCAACACCGAAACCGAAAGCATTAACCAGCATACCTGTTGCTTCCTGTTCTTTCTCAGAAGCAATAATCACCTTTTCTACTATGGCTTGTTCCAAGACTCTCTCTTCCTTCTTCAAGCTCAAGAACTCCTGCAACAAATTGTTAATCTCCGCCCAGATTAATCCCTTTTGCTACAAATACAAATATGTACAGTACAAATACATTGAAAATAATAGAAAATACAAGGTTTTACACTCTACATATTTTGTATTTGTACTCCTTCCAAACTGTCTTTTCTTTTCTCCAAAGCACTCAACCAGAACCAAGAATTTTCCCTTGTTATTCTTTTTGAAAATCAGATACATGCAAAATAATAGAAAATACAAGGTTTTACACTCACTTTGGTCTTTTTGAAAATCAGATTTTTCGCTTCAGCCTTGAAAAACCTTCTCCATGTCAACTGCTGCCCGAACTCCATGTTACCCCTTTCCACCCCTTGTTTAGCAAGTACATCAGCAAATGTATTAGCACTTCTCTTCACTCACCAAAGCCTCACTTCCGTATTCTGGGTCAACCACTTAAAGAACCCCCTATTTTATATGAAAAAGAGACTACCTCTAATCATAGTTGCCAAGGCAATACCTAGGCAATAAGGTGCTCATGAAGGGATGCCTTGCTTAATCACTACGATATTTTTTTATAAAATGCTCTTGGATACTTTTATTTTCTTAAGCTTTTGAGATTATAATATTAAAACAAACATTATTAAACTAAATCATTCTATTTGACTCTTGTTGATACTACAAATAACACTTGCTGAGATCTTTACAATTTCATTAAGAAAACGTCTAATCTCGAAAGACCTTTCTAAGAGCTTAATAGTGTGTGGACAGCCTTGCTAAAGCTTTTGTACATCCTTCCCATTTCTTTTGCAATAAAAGTTATTCTTTCCTCAAAAAATTATTAAGTTACAATACTAGTTTCTTTTTATTATTTTTCTTATTTATTAGGGTTCAGTCAACATGTATAGCATCTTGAACCCTCGAAGACTTCAAAACCTGAACTGATATGAATGGAAGAAGTCAAAATTTTGTCCAATCAAGACATATTGATATTTTTTTTTGATGAATGACACATATTGATTATTCCTTTCTTTTCTTTTCTTTTTTCTTTTTTTGCTTTCCTATGACAAAAATTAGAAGTTCAGCCCCTAAACTTTCTGGAAAAAAAAGCATCTAAGTTGTGTGTTTGTGTATGCAGATGATGCATATCACTAGGTGATAGCCAGTCATCCACTACTAGTGTCAGAATCAACAATGTTGACTGCTTGTTTTGTGCCTAGGCAATGAATTTGAAAAGGGTGATAGCCTAGGCATCGTCTTGACTACATGATCACAGGATTCTAATTGATGCATCCATTCAACAAAGCTGTTACCTTAGGATCCCGGAGATAATGAACAATCTCTTCTAGCTCAGATTTGGCCTCATCAACACCCTTTACATCACTGAATTTTGTGTTCGATTCCATGCTAGGTTGCACCTCTTCATTTAGTCCAAGCCCTGGAAAGAGTAAAATACCAAAAGGGAAAAAAATCATAGAATTTCAAAGTATCTGAATTACTTCAAATAAGAATAAAAGAAGCAGCAAGCAATTATAATACCTTTACTGATTCCTCTATCCTCTATCAGCGCTCCAACACCAGATATTAGAAGGAAGGCTAGTGCAATAGTACGGAATGTACGCCACAATTGCTCTTTGAAATGCCCACCTTCTGCTGTCACCATATGAATGGGTGCACTAGCAGTTCCAAGGACTCCCTCTTTTGTAGACCTTCCAACATTCCTCAAAGCCGAAAGGCTGCCGATACCTTCTTCTTCCCTTGCTGAATTAACAGTTCCAGTAATACCTGCATGCAATGCTATTCTTGTTTAGTCATCCTAAAAGGTTTCAATTAAAAACCATGACAAAAGGGGCAAAGAAGAAGAGGGAAAAAAAGAACAAAGACAGAGTCACAGAAAAACCCAGAGAGGAAAAAAGGGAGAAAGAGAAGTTCAAAAATAAACTAAATTTCTCTTTGCATGTGAAACCAATAACAGAACCTGTAAGAAGCAAGCTATAAAAAGCAATTAACAAGATGAAAACAAAAACCTCCAGGACCAACTTCCTGCTACAGTAAGAGAAAACAATCCAAACTTACATTAAAAAAATTAAGCATTTTGTAAAAGATACCTATAACCAATAATAAAGTTCTAGGGGTTCCAACCTAGTAGAGATGGCCTGTAGAAATCAATCCTAAAAGATCCCCTATAAAATAAACATTTTTATTGAAACAAAAAAAATACAGGTTAACTGTTTTTGCAAATGGATTCTAGATTTTCCATGAGCAATTCCGACAGGATTATGTAAATTCCAATTTTATCTTCACTGAAGATTGAATAACATTGACAAAAAGGATACCAAACTGGTACTCCCTGAACAGAAAAATAGAATAACATAGATCAATATTTCATTGTTTCCTAATTATCAAAAAAAATATTTCATTGTTTCCTCAACTTGTCTCTCCCATTCAAGTTAGCAGACCAAGCCAATCTCATTGAATGATCCATAGAATGATTAAAAAGTAGAAACCTATGAAGCATGGACACTTCAAAACGGGATCCCTGAGGCTGTGTTCAGTTTTTAATATATTTTGTCTCCAACACCATGTCCATGTTGTATATTTGCCACATGGCCTGCATCTAAAATGGGTGGAAACTTTGCCCAAGACTTCAAGCACACCAATAAAAATACTGGACAGCACTCAAGTAAACATGGCTGTGTGTATGAGAGAGAGAAGGGGGTGAAATTCTCCAATGAATAGTCACATAACCTTATTCTTTCCTTTTTATCATAATAGTGGGATTAGAATTCTTTACTTGGAGAGAATAAGCCGAAAAGGTCTCAGGACTAAAACAAAGGACATATCATGAAATCCCAAGGCCCACCCAAAACACATCCACCCTTATACAACCCAAGTCACTAGTCAAGAAAAGGAACACCGATAAAGCCCTCTTTCTATGCCATGAAACGTTATCTCTAACAAAACACATAGAACCCTGATACTGATATCACTTAAAAGGAAAGTATGTGTTACATAACCTTTGATGGATCAATTTTTGGTGATGTATCAATTTTTTGTGCAAAGTACCTCGTCATTTGGTCTGCTTCCAAGTGGTCGATGACTCAGAAGCCGAAGTGAACTTTTGCTAGATGAGGACCTGGATGTCGAGCTGACCAGGCCGAGCTAAGGGGCAGATTAGGTGCCGAGTTAACTGGGCCGAGCTAGGCAGGTTAGGTGTCGAACTGACTGGGCCGATCTAGGCAGGTTAGGTGACGAGCTGACTGGGCCGAGCTAGGCCGCCAGGTTGCACTAGGGCCAAGCCGCCAGGTTGCACCAGGGCCAAGCCGCCAGGTCGCGCCTGGGCTAGTACGCCAATTCGCGTCTGGATCAGGCCGCCAGGTGAGACACCATCAACTTGGCTAAGGCAAGTTGTTGCCTAAGTGGTTCCAGGTGTCACCTAGTTGTTCTGAGGTGCCATGTGTCACAATATCAGTGGAGGGCCAAATTCCCCTCATCAACCTTCATTCACCGAAAGCTCTAATCTCTAATCTCATGAATAAGGATAAAAATGCACCAATCAAAGCTATGAAACACAAATATGATAAGTTAATTAATAACTAATAAGTAATTCAGCATCCATTTGAACAAATCTTATATAAGGTATACAGGAAAGCCAATGGAACAGGATTTTGTACACATTCCTCCCTGCTCCTAATGATGGGTTAAGGATTAGGTTTATTGGTACATCATTTCCCATGTAGCTGACATATTTTTCCTAAAACCCCAATAAAAAAGTATTAAAACAAGGATCTTCAGGCCCTGCCCCTTTCTATGTAGACCAGGCAAGGGATGGAGTAAGTTCAGTAGGATATTGGGTGGTAACCCATCCCATATCTTTTCCTTTTTTTGGGTTAAAGACCAATCCCATATGAAACTATTGCCATTCTTTACCTAAAATCTTACTTCAAACCACTTCCCAAGCAAGGCATCTTAAGAATCCAATGATCACAGTACAACCTTTAGGTCTCTTTTAAAAGCATCTATTTGAAACCAATTTACCTATGACATCTAGAGAGAAAGATCACAAGCAACCAAGTAGCCATACCAGTTCATAGAGTACGCACACCATTTGTTGAACATATATTCATATAAAAGGTAACAACCCAGACCATCTTCTAAAATCAATCACACATGTAACTATGTCAAGGATTCAGATTCATGTTACCAAAAACGTGGTAATGTTTTCCACTCACCTCTCTGCAATGTCCTAAGCAGTTCACTTTCACCAAGCCTATCAACTTTCACCAATGCCTTTACATATTCAGCAAGTGCTGATGGATGAGAATGTAGCGAAGGCTGACTTTCAAAAAGTCTTATAACTCCTTCTGGGTCATTTCGCCGATAAAGCTCCTTCAGTAGTGTGGCATCATTACTTCCATCTGAATCACGTACTCTGCGAGCTAAATTACCAACATAGCTTGACTGAAATCTTTCTTGGAGAGATGATGTAAGCCTGTTCCCTGCAAACACAATGAAAATGGCATCAGAGAAGGGTAACTAGCATAACACAGTGACAGTATTATGTGTTGTGAATATCTTGTTAAAATGACTCATAAAGAAACACCAAAAAACTGGTTTAAGAAAAAATAACCAACTCAAAGACCTCAAGCAAAAGAAGCAGCCTTGGTAAACAAAAAGAACCAAGAAGCCAGTCAGCTATTAACAAGGCAAAGTATTTGCCCTATACAAAAAATCCATTCCTGATCCTGAATTAGCTTAAGGCATCTGTGCAGTGGGATTCAAACATCTTGGGAACCATCTACAGTTACAAATCAAAGCATGATTGCCTTCCTTGAAGAAAAATCACCTTTTGGAAGCAAATTAAATCCCATTTACTTCATAATATGTGGGAGGACAGGATTCAATTGAAAATAAGTTCCAATTTCCATAAAGTAGTAATGATCATAGTTGTCAAGGCGACAAGGCACCCTTGGAGGCTTGCCTCACCTAATCGCCAAGCAGTTTTGTGCATTGTTTTATAAAATACCTTTATATTCTTAATTTTTTGAGATTATAAATATAAAATAGACATTTTTAAACTAAAATATTCATTTTGTGTGTTTATATACTAATTTTTTTATTATTTTCTTATTTGTTAGGGTTTATTCAACACAAAATTGCAAAATTCTTCCTATAACAAAATAAGGGTTCAGCCCCCATATTTTTTGAATTTTCTTTTCTTTCTTCTTTCACTTATGAATATGTTGATTTTCTATACTTTAACATGAAGTCTATACTTTCATACGAAAATTATGGATAATTATTAAGGAAATATGGTTATGGAACCTAAGGAACTACCCTAGGATATATGTTTTTACTTAAAAAAATCCATCGCCTACACGACACCTAGGCAACTAGGCAGCAAGGCACTCCCCTGTCGCCTAGCCTCACCTTGGCGCCTTGAAAACTATGGTAATGATCTACACCATTGAGAAACTTTTAAAAGAAGGACAACAATAAGAAACACTAAGGTAATTAAATAATATCTATATAAAAAGGCAGCCCAATGCACTAGGCTCCTGCCAATGCAGGATTTGGGGAGGGACAGATACACAATATCTATATGCTCAGCCTAATTTCTATATACAGAGAGACAAATAAAATATCTCTGATATTAATGACCAAAGTAATCATTTAAATCAGAGTGTTTTCATGGCAATACTAGTTAAGCCTTCTACATGCAAACATGTAAAGGGGCACATTGTATTTTTATTTGAACACATATCATCATCATCATCATCATCCATGCCAATGATGATATATGTTTTCAAATTAAAATGCAATGAGCCTTACCTTATTTTTATTTGAAAAAAGTTTTCTATCAGTAACCATCATCCAATGATTTTATTGTGATCATAATAGAATAAGGAAGATCCCTATATTATATTTCTTAAGGAAGGGAAACACAATAAACCAATCCCTCCTAGGATAGGAGCTTTCTGTTGGAAAGCTATACTAAAAAGGTGCAACATTTGTGATCTTCTTCAAAGAAAAAGAACTAATTGGTGTTTATCTCCTAATTGGTGCATTCTTTGTAAAGCTAATGGTAAGAACTGCTATCACTTTTTTTATCAAAGAAGATAAGCTGTTACATGCATCCCTTGGAGAGGTGCGAGGTGCAGCCTCTCCTAAACATTATAGTGAAACAAGAGAAACAAGAAAAAAGTTACAAAGTTGCCCAAAATAGCTCTTCCCTAGATACCCCTTGTTTGGCAAGAAAGTCAGCGAAAGCATTTGCCAACCTACTCACCCATTGGACTCTAATTGCCATGTGTCTTGAACCATTTAATTTTTTTCGTAAGATCCCTGTGACTCCAAGTAACTGAATTTGGGTTCAGCAACCAACCCACAATCACCTTAGAGTCCCCTTCAATCAGTAATTTTTCTACCCAAAGTTGGTTGGCAATCTGAATTCCTTGTACAGCAGCCAACAGCTCAGCCCTTGTAGAATCCCCTACTCCCACTGGGCCTGAAAACAATAAATATATTGCTCTCCTCAATTCTCAAGACTCCTCCAATCCTTGACAATCCTGGATTGCCTTAGCTGCTCCCATCAAAATTCAGTTTCATAAAACCTTCCGGAGGAGGTCCCTAAACTACTGCAGATTTATTTTTCTTAGAGGGCATATTAGCTATTACAGTCCAGCTTCTCCAAAAGTCAGCAAAGGAAAAGGAAGTAAAGGAGTCTAGGGTTCTTAACCAATATATAGCTCTAGTTAATATACACTCATTCACTGCTGAAAGGGTTCTCTCCTAGTCAAGAAAGATTCTAGAATTCCTTTCTTCCCAAGTAGTCCACAGCATGGCTGCTTTGAGGCATCTCCACATGCAACTCCCTTTTCTTTTTGGCCAACAAAGGTAGACAAGCTAAACAACAATTTTACTTCTAATGGCAGAATCCACCTATAACCAAACAAATCAGACATCCAATCCCACAAAGCTGCAGCAAAGGGGCAGGAAATCAGTAAGTGGTAGCAGTCCTCACTATGGGTTTTGCACAATATGCACCAGTTTGAGGATAGACACAAAAAAAGGCCTTTTCTTTTGTAAGTTTTCCAAAGTATCAATCTTTCCATGATACACCTCCTAGCAAAAGAAAGCTATTTTGGGAGGAATAGGCTTGGTACAAAACTTCTCACACAGGGAAAGGCCCAGGAACATTACTAGAACACAGGGATTTGAAAAAAGAAGCATAAGTAAAAGATCCTTGGGAATCAGGGGCCCACACTCTTTTATCAAAAGAAGAAGGGTCTAAACAAATATTGCCAAGAGAAGAAAACAACTCAGTGACACAAGAAAGCTCAGCCTCCTGCAAAACTCTGGGAAATCCGAAATCCCAATTCAAATAAAGAGGAAGGTGGAGGGGAGAGGAAAGAGAAAATAGGCTCTTTTTTATAAAGAGAAAGAGAGTAAAGAGAGGGGAAAAGATCTTTGAGAAGCAAATTACCCACCCAGGTATCTTCCCAAAAAAGAACTAGATTGCCCAAACAAACATCATACCTTACAATATTGGAGAAATTTGGGAAGAATGCCATGTATTGCCTTCCAAAGAGTTGATAAGGTAGCCCGACAAGATACTCCAGCATCCCAACCTGGGTCAGAACAATCATGAATGCTAACCACCACCCTGAGCCACAAACTCTCTCTCTCCACCGGCCATCTCCACAACCATTTCCCCAACAAGGCTTCATTTTTAAGAACCAAATTCCCTAAACCTAGCTCCCCTCCCTTTTTGTTATGACTAACTATCTCCCAACTAATTAAATGGTCCTTTTTTCACCACCTACTTCCCACAAAAAATCCCTCATCAACTTTTCCGATTTTCTAGCCTCCCTAGAGGGGATCCTAAAAACAAAAAGGAAGTACATCGGAAGATTGGTAAGTGTGGCCCTGATCAAAGTCACCCTTGCCCCCAAGTAAATGTAATTCCTTTTCCATGTTGCTAGTCTTTTTACAATTTTCTCCACAACTTGATTCCAAAAACTACTTTCCTTGGGACTCCCACCCAAAGGTAAACCCAAATAAGTCATAGGCCAAGAGGCAACAGAGCACTCCAAGCAAGCAACAATGGAGTCAACCTCACTATCCTCCAAATTGACACCTACAACACAACTCTTTTTGACTTTAGGCAATGTTTGGTTTGAAGGAAAAGGTAGGGAAAGGAAGGGAAAGACAAGGAAATCTATACAAGGTTTGTAAAGTTTTTCTACCTTTCCCTACCTTTTCCTTCAAACTAAACACTGCCTTAAGGTTGGAGACACTCTCAAAACTAGTTATTAGATCCTTAAGGTTGCTCATTAACCTCACCCCCCCACCCACCAGATGTACAAAGTTTGTTTACTTATGTTTCCGTCAAGGGGTCAAAGAAGAGGGATAGAGTATTGTGGAGGTGCACAAGGGCTGATATTTGTTGGACACTATGGGAGGAAAGGAACCAAAGAATTTTCTCTATAAAGTAAACATAGTTGTCAAGGCGACCCCTATAACAGAAATAGGGGTTCAGCCCCTATATTTTTTTAATTTTCTTTTCTTTCTTCTTTTTCTTCTCATGAATATGTTGATTTTCTATACTTTAACATGAAGTTTATACTTTTCTTATGAAAATTATGGATATTTATTAAAGAAATATGATTATGGAACCCAGGGAACTACCATAGGATACATGTTTTTACTTAAAGAAATCCATCGCCTAGGCCTGCCTAGGCGAGTAGGCGACAAGGCGCCCCCCTGTCGCCTAGCCTCGCCTTAGCACCTTGAAAACTATGAAAGGAAAGTAGAGCTTTAACCATTGAAACCATCAATGTTATGTTCATTAGTGATGTCTTTAGAATTATTCAAGTGTACATCTCCAAATGATTTGTTCAAGAATTGGAAGGAAGTGGCTAATTCAGCACCCTTTAAGTCTGTGGCATGTCCAATTCGGTCCCTAATGTATGTTGGTTGCAATAAATTGAATTTTGAATATCAAAAAGTTGATTGTTGAAGGCAACTCTAAACTGGGGTGGTTTTGGACTCTTCAAAAAGGGATAGTAGAATTTGGACTTTGTCCCCCTCTAGGCTTTTTCTTGTGCTTCTTTCTTTAAGTCCTTGGCACAACAGACCAACAATTCTATCCAATCTTTCCCGGTTAAGGAAATATGGGGTAAGCCAATCCCTCCAACGGTTGGAGCTTTTTGTTGGGAGGCATTCCTGAAAGATGTAACACATGTGATTTACTCCAGAAGAAAAGGCCAAATTGGTGCTTGTCCCCAAATCAGTGCACCCTCTGCAAGGCTAATGGTGAAAGCTCCTACCACTTGCAGGTGGACCCCTCCACCATACGAAGCTTGTTTGCCACCCCTTTCCTTAAATGGCCTAAGAAAAGGGGTAAAGTAATGTGGAGGTGTGTGAGGGCTGCCATTTGCTGGACTATATGGGAAGAGAGGAACTCTAGGACCTTTTCTGACAAGGCAAGGAACAAAGAAGGTATCATTGAGGTAATATTGGTTAGGGTGATGCATTGGCTGAAGTCTCTACAGTTATGCTACTGAATAGTTGGCTAGAAGTGGCAAATTCTGCTCCTCTTTCATCAATTGCCTCTCCCTTATGGCCTCCACCAGGCCCATGGTGTGTAAAATTAAATTTTGATGGCAGTAGTGAAGGTAATCCTGGGCCCTCAAGTGTTGGTGGGGTGTTCAAAGATGAGAATGGAAAGGTGATTGCTTTGTTTTCAGGCCCCATTGGAAAAGGTGACTCTCTCAAAGCTGAGATATGTGCTTTAATGGAAGGTTTACAAAAAACAAAGGGGATAAATATTAATAGGCTAATTGCTGAAGGAGACTCAAAGTTGGTTCTAAGCTGGTTAACTAGGGGGATGGAAGTTCTTTCAATGGGTGAAGAGGACTGCAAATACTTTTGCGGATACATTGGCGAAACAAGGGGTGGGAAGGGAACAGATGTTTTGGGCTGTATTGTAATCCTCCTTTCTTTTTTCTTTTTCGGAGAGTTAAGCCTCTTTACCTCTACCCGGATTTGTAACTTTATTATCCATTAATAAATTGATTTCTGTTATTGATAAAAAAAAAAAGGCAACTCCAAACTGGTTATAAGCTGGCTGCAATGGGAGGAGAATGAAATATGGAAATTTGCCAATGAAAAAAGAAGTTTAGGTGGTTGACTAGGGACATGCAAATAAAACTATTGTGGGTAAAGAGGACTGCTAATTCCTTTGCAGATACACTTGCAAAACAAGGGGTGGGAAGGCTTTGTTGCAATTAAGCATTTGCTGGGGAGGGTTAAGAGTATTTACCTCTCCCCATGTCTTCCTTTGTATCTGTTTATAATCTTTAATAAAGTTCAGTCTTGGCCATTTTCTCTCGCCCAATAGGGATGGGTTACTCACTAAGAGAACTAATGGCACTCCTTCAAGGACTCAAAGTGGCTAAACAATTAGAATTTTAACAGTTAGAAGTGGGGGGGGAAAGTCAATTTTGGTGGTAGGCTTGATGCAAACAAATAATTTGGGTACTTGGTCCCTTAGACAGCGTGTAAGGGAAATAATGAACTTGACAAGGGAACTTGGAGCACAGTTTAATTGGGTTAGGAGGTCGGCAAATGATTTGGCTGATGCTTTAGCAAAGCAAGGGGTTAATAGGGAGACTTTATTTTGGGCATGTTTGTAATTTTATTATGTTACGAGGGGCCACCTTATTAAGGAAGGTAACAGCTGTAATTCTAATATTCTATAATTTTTTTATAAATAAAATTCATTAAATTTCATTAGAAGCAAAGGATAGCAGTCCGTTAAAAGCATCCCAATGGGAGGTGCGAGGTGCAACCCCCCTCTTTAACAAAGAAATACAACAGATTTACAAATGGGCCCAGTACATCTGATCCCTAGTTACCCCTTGATTAGCTAGAGAATCAGCAAGTGCATTAGCCTCCCTTCCCACCCATTGTGTAGTTAAATACTTAAATTCATATGTTGTGTTACCCATTTGAATTTCTTCATTTCATTTCTGTAACACCAAATCACTGAATCTGGGTCTTTTAGCCAACCCACCACCACCTTGGAGTCTCCTTCTATCACCAATTTCTCCACAGCTAACTCTTTTGCAATCTAGGTGCCTTGTAGGGCTGCATATAGTTCTGCCTTTAAAGAGTCTCCATTTTCCATTGGTCATGAAAAGATGGCCCTTAAATTTCCTTCCTTGTCTCTTATAACCCCTCCTATTCCAGATGGACCTAGGTTGCCTTGACTGCTCCCATCCAAGTTTAATTTCAAACAATCTTCAATTGGAGGTGTCCAAACCATTATTGCTTTAACTTTATGCACTGAGCTAAAAGCTACTAAACTCCAATTCCTCTAAATATCATCTAAGGATAAAGTTTTGATTAGGTCCAAAGTTGTAGCCAACGTATAACCTTGGTCATTATACACTCCATAGTCCAATGGTTCTGGCATTTCTTTCTTCCCATAATGTCCAGGCTATTGCTGCCTAGTGCACCTCCACATTATTTTTCCCCTTCTCTTCGGAAAAACAAAGGTAGATTGATCAAACAGCATTTTAATCTCCATTGGCATATTCCATCTGCACCCAAACAAAGAGAAAAACCAATCCCAGATTTCTTTAGCAAATGAGCAGGAGATTAGTAAGTAGTAACAAGATTCACCATCAGATTTATATAGAGTGCACCAATTCAGGGAAATACACAGAGGTCTTTTCTTTTGCAATGAATACAGAGTGTTAATTTTCCCAAGAGCCACTTCCCAAAAAAAAACCTTAATTTTAAGGGGAATTGGCTAAAACCAAACTTCTTTCCAAGGAAAGGATAAAAAGGAAGAGGGCCCAGAAAGAGCTTTAAAAAAGGATGCACAAGAGAATAAACCTTTAGGACTTGGGCACCAAATTCTTCTATCTGGTTTAGAAAGCTCCAAGCAAACATTATCAAGAAGAAGTAGAAGCTCTGACAAACAAGTGGCCTCCTCATCCCTCAACCCCCGTCAAAACCCAAGATCCAAATTAAGACTCCAAGGCAAAGAAGTAAGGACAAGAAAATTGGAGATCACCTCATTTTTATACAAAGAGATAGAAAACAAAGAGGGAAGAACACCTTTAAATGCAGTTACCAAACCAAATGTCTTCCCAAAAACAAATTAAATTCCCTAAGCAAAAATAATACCTGATATACCTGAGGAATTAAGGGAGGAGGCTATGGATTGCCTTCCAAGATGCTGCCAAGGTAGCCCTTCTTGATACACCAACATCCCAACCATTCTCCGATCTCTCATGTATGCTAGCCACTATCTCAACCCACAAATTTTCCCTTTCTAAAAGCCCTCTCCATAACCATTTCCCTAAGAGAATTGTATTCTTCTTTCTTACATTCCCAAGACCTAAAGCACCCTCTTCCTTGCTTCTACACACAACCTCCCAAATTATTAAGTGACCTTTCATGGTCTCTTCCAGCTTTCAAAGGAAATCTCTCATAATTTTTTCCAGTTTATTTTCTTCCCTTGGTGGAATCCTAAAAACGGAAAGGGAGTAGATGGGTAGTTATCCAATGTTGATCTTATCAGAGCAATCCTACCTCCCAAAGAGATATAGTTTCTCTTCCAAGCAGCCAATCTCTTTTTACATCTTTCTACAACTGGGTTCCAAAAGTTGCTTTCCTTCAGGTTTGCACCTAGCCACCTAGAGGTAGCCCTAGATAGGTCAAAGGCCAAGGGGTGATATGACACTCTAAGCAATTTGCTACCAAGTTCAGGTCATTCTCCTCCATATTAACCCCTACTGTGCAACTTTTATCAAGGTTGATTTTCAGAATTGATACTTTTTCAAACTTCTTAATCAAATCTTTCAATCTCCTCACTCTCTTATGTCTCCCCCTTTACAGAGTAGTATGATATCATCTACGAACTGGGGATGAGTAATTGGAACATTATCTCTTCCCACTCTCCAACCACTAAACTCATCTTCCCTATCTGCCTTAGAGAGAAGTCTACCAAAGATATTCGACACTAAAGTAAAAAGGAAAGGTGAGAAGGGATCACCTTGCCTTAACCCTCTGCAAGCGGGGAAAAAGTCTTTCACCACTCAATTAACAAGGATAGAGAAATGACAAGATCGTACACAACCAAACATCCAGTTGCACCATATTTCTCTAAACCCTCGTTGTTGCAATACTTCTATAAGAAATTTCAAGTCCACCATGGCGTAGGGTAAGGTTACACACAAATCTTTCCTTTCTAGACCTCTTCATCCCCTCTACACATTCATTAGCTATTAGGATTTGATCAATTATTTGTTTTCCTTGCACAAATGCTCCCTGTGTAAGTGTGGTGGTAAGGTTACGTACGGAGGTCGACGAAGGAAGGTTGAGGGCAAAGGGTAGGCTAAGGGCTCTAATTGGTAGAATGTTTAAGTTTGTTATGATTTACGTCTCCCTTTATAGGTAGAGATCTCGAGGTCCCAAAAGGAAGGAGCCAAAAGAGTTTGACTCCCACTTGTAAAGGGAATCTTTGATTCAATGTTAGTTGTCAGGGGGACACTACTAAGGTTTCGCCATGTGATTTATGAGATCTCTCCAGCATGAGGTTTCCTTTCATCTGAGGATTCTCATAATACACGTATGCTACTTCCTTTTGCAAGTCTCCTAAGCTGATGTGGCATGGTTGATGTCAATACTAGTTGTACGTGTCTCTTTTAATCTTATTGGGCATCTTGTCACGAGTGACATCGGCCAATCATCGTGTTTCTTCGTTTGTTACTAACATGTGATGGTCATGAGCTCATCACAGGTTCGCGATGGCTCTGAGCTCATTGCAGGCTCGTGATGGTTTTGTGCTCATCGCAGATCCCTGGCGACTTCGGATTCATCTTCGGCACCTTAGTTTTGAGTCTTTTGCAGGTCTGTGGTGACCCTGAGCTCATCGCAAGCTCGTTTTAGGCTTTGAGCTCATCACAACTCTGTGCAGGCTTTGATCTTGTCGAAGCTTTGTGTCAAGTTGTGAACTCATCACAGGTGTCTCAATAGCATTGGTTTAGCACCTTCTACACTATTGCGGTTGTGGTGATCAACATGTACCTACACCTTGAAACCGGCTGATGAGGGAGGGAAGAAATGCCTTTTTTTATCAGCAACTCAGAAAATGAATTCATTAAGAAAATATAATGAAGTACAACAAGAAGTTGTCAAGGATACAAATAGACACCCTATGTCTAAACCCCAAGCATTACAACTAAGCCCAAAACATAGACTGTCTTTGCACTTCTTGCTTAGCAAGACCATACACCAAACAATTGGCAGATCTTCTAACCCATTGGACTTGAATAGACATGTCCCTAGAAAGCCATTTGTACCTCCTAAGGTCATTCCTTAGATGGCAAGAGACTCCATCCCCTTTCTTTACCAATCCACCACTACTTTGGAACACCCTTCAAGGATTAACCTTTCAAAACCCAATTCCTTGGCTTTCTCAACACCATAGACAGCAGCTAAAAATTCTGCTGTAGCCAATAATTTTGTTCAACTGGACCTGAAAATACAAATCCCGCTAACACCACTTACCTCTATGAATTGTTAATGTGTTATATTAAATACCAAAAAAAAAAAAAAAACTGGACCTGAAAAGAAGGCACAAATATTACTTTCCTCATTCCTAAACACCCCTCCAATTCCAAAGGGACCTGGGTTGCCCAACCAACTCCATCAAAATTTAGTTTCAACCAGCCACAAGCTGGAGGTGACCAATCCACTACTGCAATCTGTCTTCTAGTAGAAGAGGCAACTATCGCCCCAATGAGCAACTCTTAGGGTTATGACCTCAATCAATGACTCCTTTGTTCTTTCCTTCTCCCCAAAAAGTCTAGAGTTTCTTTCCTCCCAAACTGTCCAAACCACTGCTACCCTTGTGCATTTCCACATCAATCTGCCCCTCCTAGTAAGACAGCCACAAGCAGAAGGGCTAAACAACTCTCCCCAAGTTAACAGGAGGAATCCAACTGCAACCAACAAATGGGCAGGAAAGAAGGAGATGAACTCCAGTCTCACTGTTAAGCTTGAATAAGCAGCACTAGTCAGGGGGACAAACACCAGTTTGACCTCTTCTTTTGAAGTTTGTCACAGGTATTAATGCAGCCATGATACACTTCCCGGCAAAAAGCACCAACTCTAGGAGGGTTGGATGAGCACCAAATTTCCTTAATAGGAAAGATATGAGAAGGGGAGGGTAAGGAAGATACAAGGGAGTTAAAAAAGGAGTTACAAGTGAAGGACCCAACTGAATTGAGGGTCCAAACCCTACTATCCACACCCCCATCCCCAAGAACCACATGATTTAGCAAAGAAAGCAAAGCAGACACTAAGGGGATTTCAGACTCTCTGAGATTCCTAGTGAAGCACAAATTCCAGTTTAAATTAGAATGAGGAGGGCAAGAACTCAGACACAGCTTTACCCTTAAGATTGGAAAGAGCATAAAGAGAGGGGAAGTTCTCCATCAAAGGGAACTCCCCAATCCAAATGTCTTCCCAGAACCTAATATTCTGACCTGAAACCAAGTTATACCTGATGCAACTGAGGAAGGTAGAAAGACAATCATGGATAGCTTTCCAGGGGACAGCCAAAGTAGATCTATGAAGACATCCAGCATCACGTCCATTACTTGACAGCCCATGAATACTTGCTACTACTTTGAACCAAAGCCTTTCACTTTCTAACGGGGATCTCCATAGCCATTTGCTCAACAAAGCCATAATTTTCATTCTGATATTCCCAATTCCCAATCTCCTTCTGCCTTTAGCTTCGTCTGTAGAGATAAAGAGAGTTAGATGAGGGCTATTTTTGTACTTTTACTTTCTTTCTTGTACAGTAGTTTGTGTTGTACACTATCTTTTGTATACTAATGGCAGATTTGTCCATCTTATTAATATAAATATCACTCTTTGGGTGTCAACTATCACTTTTGACACACCCACCAAAGTGTTACTCTCTCTCTCTCTCTCTCTCTCTCTCTCTCTCTGACATTGTCACCTTCCAACTCAGCAAATGATCTTTCTTCCCTTCCCCAGGTTCCCACAAAAAAATCTCTCATAATCTTTTCCAATTTTTTCACAACAGCTTACTCTAAAAACCGACATATAGTAGACAGGAATACTAGCTAAGGTAGATTTGATCAAAGCAATTCTCCCACCCAGATAAATGTAGTTTCTCTTCCACCCAGCTAATCTCTTTTCAAACCTTTCCACCACTAGAGTCCAAAACCTCAAAGAATTGGGGTTGTCACCAAGGGGTAACCCTAGATACTTGATAGGTCAGTTTCCTTTCTCACATCCCAAATGGTCTACCAAGTCCTCTAAAACATCTTTTTGCATATTAATGCCAACCAATAAACTTTTACCCCAATTGATCATCAAATTAGAAACCCTCTCAAAGAGATTCACTACCAACATCAAATTTTCCACCCCCTCACTACAGTCCCCATCACAAAAAAAAAAACTAAGATATCGTCTACAAATTGTAGATGAGTTACCTGAATTCCATCCCTCCAACTGACCAGCCCTTAATCAACCATAAACCATTGGCTCTAGAGATCAATTTACTAAGAACCTTAGCAACCAAAGTATGCAAGAAGGGTGAAAGTAGATCACCTTGTCTAAGACCTTGAAACCCTTCGAAAAAATCAACCACTGAACCATTGACAAGAATTGAGTAGTTACTAGATTGCAAGCAACCTCTAATCCATTTACATCACAACTATCAAAAGCCACACTTGAAATCCACTGTCGGCAGTTTAGGTTTCCATCAGAGAGAGTGCATTCCCCGATCATTCACTTTGTCCAACAAAGGGGTTGATCCTGTCACTATGATCACCCACTCAGGTGAATTCTCGGACAATACCAACATACCCAGGTTTTGACCCCCTCTAAGGATCTCACTGATTGGCATATCAAAGACAGCCCAATCCGACACCTAATGCAATATCATAATCGAGTTTAGGGGTCAGGTGTAACATTCCAATTTTGCCCATCTATCTCCAAGGTCCAGGGCAATACTGGAATTTGGTCCAGTTCTGTGTTTCAAGAAAACCCACACTACATGTACCTCAAGTCTCACCCTAGCAGCTTAGACAAGCCAACCCAACCAACTTGGCGACACATCAGTGTCAGCCTTGGCAAGATAAATCTCCCCAGATCTATCCAACGGCTGTGAATATTCTAAACTAACACGAGTCTCATAAGTGTCCAGTTTAAGGGTATTATACAGAAACACACCAATATAACATGAATCAATTATATACTTCATTCATTTACAATAAATGACAATAAGTACATCAATCTGATTGGAGCTAAGGGCATACACTATCTAACAAGCCTCCCAATCAAGGCCATCAATTGACCATCTTTCATTCAAAGGTCATTGAAAAATTGATCTAAAATGTTCTGCAAAAGTCATGGGTATCTTATTTTGGTATATGATCACAATCTCCCCCAAACTTAAAAAGGTGATTAGGCTCTTCCTTCTCCAACCATTTTCAATGGCATGAAAGAATCTCGTATTACCATCGCCTTCCTTGATCCATTTCTCTTTGGATTTTTGCTTCTAGAAAACTTCCTCCCATAGGTAGGGGTGCAACTTGGGCGGGCCCAAACCGAGCCCAAAGAGGCCCAGCCCTGAATTTTACACAGGCTAAGCTTGGATTTTCGGTCCTCAGGCTAGGCTTGGGCCCAAGAAGTTGGGTTTTATTTTATTTTTCAAGCTGGGCTCGAGCCTAGCCCTTAGGTAGCCCGAACCCGACCTAACTATATACATTTATACATAATGTGTATATATGTAAATGTTGCATACATACTTACATACATATTACATACATATTTGTAGATATAACAATTGTATACTTTACATATATACACAAATATATGTATATATATTTGCATAAATACATTTGTATATGTATAATTTTAGATTGGGTTCATTGACCAACCCGAGCCCAGCCTAGGCCCGAGTCCAATCCAAGTGCATCAAATTACAATGCGGCCTCGGCTCGGGTTGGGAAAATCCGAGTCCAATCTGAGTGCATCAAGTTTTAGGGTAGCGCCTAGGTTGACCATAAATCCGGCCCAACCCGCCCGACTTGTACTCCTACCTATAGGAGAGTTGCCTCTAACTCCTTCAAAGACCATCTCATGTCTCTATCACTATTAGACTTGTTCATGGGTCAAGCTTGGGCTTGGCTTTTGCCAAAATCCTAATGGGCCTAACCCGAAGCTCAAGCCCAAGACAATGTAAAGTTGGGCCCAAAGCCCAACCCGTGAACAGGTCTAATCACAATCAAAGAGGGATCCTTCCAATTCCTTCCTATCAATCTCCTCGACCTAAGAAATCAATCTTGCTTTCTTTTCTTCCAATCTCCCAAGTTTCAATTTGTTCCACTCTTATTTTTTCTTTGGCCATTTGCAATTTCTTTAGAAACTTTTGGCCTTCCCAAATTGGAGGTTGGGCTTGAAAATCCCACCACTCCCGAACCTCAGCTTTAAATTTTGGGTGGGTAAGCCACATGTTTTCAAATCTAAAAAGGGATGGACCCCCATCAATTCTCATCTGAAACAAGCATATTAGCCAATGATCTAAGGTAATTCTAGGCAAGGTTCTTTCCATCAAGTCTATCCAATGCTCTTCCCAATATTGAGACACTAAAAATCCATCAAGCTTAGAGCAAATTGGATTAGCCTGAAGGTTAGACAAAGTAAAACTAGAGTGCCCAAGAGGAAAATCTTTTAGTTCAAAAGCCTCTATGAACTCATTGAATTTTCTCATGCTTATAGTGACCCTTCCCCTACTCCCATTCATTTTGTCTAGAAATCAGATAATATTGAAATCTCCCCTTATATTACTTTTCTCCTCAACAATAGGACTTTTGCAATTATCTTGTAGAATGTAGACACTAGTAACCAAACTAATGGGACGAAAGTCCTTTGGATGGCTAGCATCAAGTTTTTATGGGATCAAGGCCAAGAAAGTTGCATTAACTCTAGGTCCAACAATATGTGTGTTTGAGAATTCCTTAAAGACTTCAAATAAATCATGAAAGTTAGTGTTTCCTATCAAAAACGGGAAACAAGATAAATAGCAACAAGGCTACAAGACTGACTCATCTCAAAGGGGCCATTACCCAACATGATCCCAGTTATATGGAGTCTTTTTTATCAATAAACCTTAAATTTTATTAATGAGAGAGAACCAATTATATGTATTCTTAGGAAAATTGGCATTTACTTTGCAATTTACTTTGAGAGAAACAATAGTACAAATTTATAAGGTGAATCAATTATTAAACTAATAAACAATATGTTGTTTAATGTATAATTTACTTCAGGGGAAAACATCTAGGAGAATCGAAATAATATTATTGTTTTGGATGGGGAAAATTGCCTTAAAAAATCAGGACATAACTAATTGACCAGTGCCATTTTCTGTATAAGGTAATAAGAAATTAGGCACAGTTCAGTCCTCCCACTATTATCAATCCATTTATCAAAGTTAATGGGCAGATAGATCTCTCTTTGTAAGTTAAGTATGAAAAAGCAGCCAGGTTTTTCCCGGTGTTTTATACACAGACACGTATTTATGTAGTATGTACATGTTATGTAATTATGACTGTGTTCGGGATGGCTTCCAATAAGTGCCTCCGCGGCTTATTGATTATTAGAAGCCAAAAGCACATGGAAATGGTGTTTGATTAAAAAAAACATAAAAGCACTCTTTAACCCCTAAATAGCTAAAAAGGCACATTTAAAAGAAGCCAAAAATTTGAGCTTCTGGCTTCTTATGTTCTGGAGAAGCCCTTTTATAAAGAAAAAATCCATTTAGGATGTCATGACAAACACCACCTACATGATACATGCTAATTATAAACCATAAACTACAAATTATGTCACTTAATTATCCAACAAAAAAAAGACATTTTTGTTGAAGAAGTTACAGTTTTTTGGCTTTTTTATTTATTATTTGTTCAATTACTAAGTTGGAACAACAGCCCATTATTTAGTAGTTGTTAGAACAGTGATTTTTTATGTTTCTTTTAAGTTGTTTGCATCAGCCACCCTATTAAGGGCATGTCTGTCATTGTACATATTTTTTACTTAAAAGTATAAATACTAATGGAAGAGGGCGGCCGTATTAGATTGCCTTCTCTTCCTTTCTCCATCCTTTCCCTTCTTCTTCTCTTCTCTCACAAAACTTTTCATCTCTTTCTCTTCTTTCTATAGATTTCTACATGGTATCAGAGCCTAATCAGGCTTCCTTATGGCTGATCCATGCAGTCCTAGATCAGTCGACTGCATGAAGGAATAGAACGCTGATTAATCTGCTTTAGATTGCCCAGTTCTTGGATTTTTCTTGTGGATTTCAGTCATCAAGAAGGTGATTTGTGGTTTGACATCAAAATCAGGAAGAAATGGAATGCATGAAAGAGTCCTAGTCAAGTTGAACTCTTTGTTTTTGGCCTGGTGTTGGGCGCTCAAACCTTTCTAGACATCTTGGAGTTTTTATAGGGGTCGATTCAGTTTCTGAGCTTTTCTGAGCCTCCTGGAGAGATCAAAACCCTGTTCCCCTTCTTCTCTCAATATTTGGGAAGGGAGATTACTCTCCAGGTAGGGTTTTCTTCTTCCTGAAAAGCACTCTCTTTTTGTGAGATCGATCTGATTTTGGAGTGTTTCCACCTGATCCTTTTGTTATTTTAAGCTGATTGAGTTGATATGTTGAAGTGCTAAGCAGAAGTCAGCAGGTGACTTAGGCCTAGGTGTAGGAAGTGCTAGTGATCCTTTGGGATCTGGGATTATTACCACAGTTAAATTGAATGGTACAAACTATTTAGAATGGGCACAATCAGCCAAAATGGCTACTGATGCTCATGGAAAACTGGGGTACATTACTGGGGAGGAAAAGAAGCCTGATACAAATTCTTCCTAGTGGGTGCAAGAGAATTACATGGTGATGTCTTGGTTGTGAACTTCTATGTTACCTCACATCGGTAAAAGCTTTTTGTAGGCTAATACTGCAAAGGAGATTTGTGATGGTATAACTGAGACCTATTCCCAAAAACAAAATGTAGCCAAAGCCTATCAGTTGAGGAACCAGGTGATTAATACAAAACAAAAAGATAGACCTCTTGCTATGTATTTCTCTATGTTGAAGACACTTTGGCAAGAGATAGACCACTTAGAGACTATTGTTTGAGAGAGCACTAAGGATGCAACAACCTATCAAAAATTGGTAGAGAAGAATAAAGTTTTCGAGTTCTTGGTTGGGCTAAACCCTGAATTTGATATTGTCAGACAGCACATCCTTTCTAGAGAAAGTATGACTCTTTCTCAAGCATATGCCTTTGTGTTCAGAGAGAAGAATAAGAGATTAACTTTCAACTAAAACTTGGGGCATAATGTTTTGTACTATTGAATGATTTCAGACTTATTGATAAGACATAAGAGTTTTTTTTTTCAACTCTAGCAGTGACTTCTATGTTTTTCAATGAGTTCAATATTTTCAGGCATATTGATAAAAAAATTCTAGGCATATGAACAACATTAAAATTCTGATTATACCATTGAGGATAAAATACCAAAAATAATTAATAGGTCAACTAACCAATGAGTTGGGGATTCATAGAATCATAATCAATCAACTAAATTGGTAAGGGTCATAAAGCATGCATTGTAAAATCTAGTTGTATATGTATTATGGATTCAAGAATCCATCCCTATTCTATAATCTGGTTGAGGCTAAAAGGTTTTGGTGATAGATGGATTAGATGGATATAAGGTTGCATCAAGTCAGCTTGGTTCACTATTCTTTTTAATGGATCTTCTCAATGATACTTGGAGGAGGTTATGGGTCTTAAATGTAACATGGCCAAAAGCAGCATCGTGGGGCTTCATCTTTCTCAAGAAAAGTTGGAAGAGTTCAGAAGCATTCTAGATTGCAAAGTGGAGAGCTAGCCGATTAAGTATTTGGGCTGCCTTTGGGTGGAAATCCAAGATCCAGTAGTTTTTGGTATCCTGACCTTGAGAAATGTGAAAGAAGACCGGATGCGTGGAAGATAAATTATCCTTCCAAAGAAGGTAGGCTTACACTCATTAAGGCAACCTTGTCAAATTTGCCTTCCCACCAGTGTTTTAAAAGCGCAAGGGCCAATTTGCACCGAAGGCGAGGTGCGCACCTTTTTGAAGCAAGGCGCAAAAATAAAAATAAAAAAGCTAAAAATTTGGAAAAAAAATCCAAAAATGCAAAAAAAAATATTAAACATAATATTAATAAGAAATACAAACTTAAATTTTAAAATTAATGGTTAAAAATACCTATTATCTAAAATTAAACTACATAAACATAACATGTAAAGCATATTCAAATGAAAATTTAAAAATAAAATCAAACATATAAAACATTTTCAAGCATGTAAATACCCACAATCTCTTTTTCTCCTCAATTGCATTACTTTAAGTAGCTAATGTGATGTAAAACATATTACATTCCTGATTCTAAGAGTCGCCTTTGTGCCACGCCCCTTGAGGCGAGCCCAAACAAGTCCATGTCAGGGTCTTAAATTCTTAATTCTCACACAAAAAATAATGATTTTATAATTTTAATTGCCTTTTAAGAAGATATTTTATTAAGATGAATGAATGAACAACATTAGCAATTTGAAAATTGTACATTTTTTGCTTTTTTTGAACCTAGTGGCCGGGCCCCGAATGCAGACCTGGGCGAGGCGCCTGTGTGCCTAGGCACACCTTTTAAATCATTGGTACCCACTTTTTGTTTGTCTTTAAGATTTCGATTAAAGTCAAGAATTAAATTGAAAAAACGCAACAAGACTTCCTCTGGGATGGTGGAGGTGACAAGAGAGACCATTTAATTAATTAGCAAGAGGTGTGCAAGCTAAAGCCAAAGGGAGGATTGGGTTTGGGGCACTTTTTGGAGAGAAATATTGTTTTTTGGGTAATTGGTTGTGGAGATTCCCTCTGAAGCATGATAGTCTTTGGGCTTATGTCATTTGGAGTAAATATTGAAGGAATAGAAATGGCTAGGATAGCAACTTATCTCTTAATAGAGCCTCCACCTTCAGCCCTTGGAAAGGTATTGTCTCACACTTTGATCTTTTTGTGCCCTTCTTGAGATATATTGTAGGAAACGGTAATTGCATAAAATTCTAGAGACCTTTGGCTAGGACAACAACCCCTTTGTCTCTCTTTCCCCGACCTCTTTAGACTCTCCCAAGATAAGGATGCCCTCGTCTCATCAATCATCTCTAGAGGAGAACAAGGCCTCTCCTTCAATTTCAACATTTGTAGATCTCTAATTAACACTGAATCTCAACCCATCTCCTCCCTCCTTTCCTCTCTCTTCGGTGTCTTTATTGTCCCAGAGCTTCTTAACAACCTTTTATATAAGGTCGGTGGTAGGGTCCATTAACTCCTCTTTTCCTTTTAAGAGAATTTGGCCCTCCATGGCTCCCCCTAGAGCTTGCTTCTTTATATGGGAGGCAGTTAGAGGCAACATAAATACTTTTGACAAAATCTTAAGGAAGAGAATAGGTCATCTATATTTGGCTCCTCACATGTGTTTATTATGCCTAAAGGAAGGAGAATCTCGTGGTCATCTTCTTATCAATTGTGAAGTAGATGTAGATCATAGCCTTTGGCAATTTTTCCTCAACCTCTTCTGTAATAGCTCTTTCTCCTGGGCTCCACCTCTTGAAGTTGGAGATTTTCTCAAACAAGGCCGGGTTGTAGGTTGGGAAATAGAGATAGATTGTTTGGGAAGGTGGTGGCTCATGCTGTAATCTAGAGCATCTAGGAGGAGAGAAGTAAAAGAGCTTTTGAAGGGAAATGCTCTCCCTTGGAAGACTTGAAAGCGAGAATCATTTTCCTAATCAATGGCTGGTTGAAAGATCACAAGTTGTTTAGAACAGTGTTAGAAAAAGGTAAAAAATCAAAAGATTATTGAACATAATATCAATAAAAAAATAAACTTAAATTTTAAAATAAATGCTTTAAAAAACCTACTATCTAAAATTAAAATACATAAATATAACATGTAAAGCATATTCAAATGAAAATTTAAAAATAAAGTCAGGCATACAAAACCCACAATCTCTTTTTTTCTCAATTGCATTACTTCAAGTAGCCAATGTGATGTAAAACATATTACGTTCCTGATTCTACGAGCCGCCTTTGCGCCACGCCCCTCGAGGCAAGCCCAAACAAGTCCACCTTAGGTCTTAAATTCTTAGTTCCCACACAAAAAAATAACGATTTTATAGTTTAAATTGCTTTTTAAGAAGATATTTATTAGGATTAATGAATGAAAAACATTAACAAATAGGGGGTTCTCAAAGCTTCGAAAGGCGCATACCTGGGCTAAGGCACAAGGTGCACCAGGTGTGCGCCTTTTGAAAGGGTTGCGCCTAGGACCTGGGTGAGGCGCCTACCCTAAAATGTGCATCACCTATGCGCCTAGGCACGCCTTTTAAATCACTGGTTTAGAGACATTTCTTTTGGAGACTTGGACAGAAATCAATGGCAGGTTCTAAACTCCTCTTGCTCCGTGCCCTCTAGTCCCCCCAGCCTTTCTCCCAGACCTCTAGTGGACATCATTCTTCAATTTGATGGCAGCTGCAGAATAGTATTGAGCCACAAGGGCCAGGCTGGGATTGGGTGTAAAATTATTAAAACTAATGGTGAACTGCTTTGGGCGTTTAGTGGGCCAATTCGTATAATAGACTCAGCAAAAGCAGAAATTTGTGCCTTGCTTGTGGGTTTGAGAGCTGCAGTTAATTTGAATCTCACTGATTTGGTGGTGGAAGGAGATTCTAAAATGGTCATCAGATTGGATGAAGGATTTAAAAGATGGACCTTGGAGATTCAGCTTCTTCTTTATGAAATCCCTCTGTTTTTGTCATTTTAGATGGATTACTAGGAAGCTGAATAGAATGGCCAACTATTTAGCTAATCCTGGAGTGGAGAGGAATTTTTTGCATAGTGAATCCTCAATGCCTTTGTACATCCTTGGTAATTTCATTTTTTGGGTTTTGGTTTGTTCCGGCTGGTGTTTTGTACATCCTCTGTTTTTTAATGAAAGCTATCATTTTCTCAAAAAAAAAAAAAAAAATCGCTTATGTTTTGGTCTAGATGATGGGATTGATTATAGACTCTGCACTTAGAAAATGAACCCAAGACTCTCAACTCTTACCAGGAAGGTAAACTCTATTGTGGACAGACTTCCTAGATCAGGCATCAATGGGTCTTTTTTTCTCAAAAGGTATCTTTATTCAGTTTTCTTTTTACTTTTTGGAGGGGTCATATCCATACACTTTGTAACATCAATTTACATAATCATCTTCTAGATTCTAACACTATAATCCTGTCATCTTTCTTTATAAAAAGAAGTCACAACTAGAGGTATTACCTACGTTGTAGCAAAAAAATGCATAAAATGAGTGAAGAATAACTTCAGTCCATCTGAAACTTATGAGTAAAAGATGTGCCAGTTGAAAGCATTTAACATGATACAAGAAATTAAAATTGAACACATTCTGAACAAAGGTAGTTCAGTGAAGTGAATATGGATGCTTCCAATTTGTGAAAGAAGAATAACAGATAGAAGCAGTGGTATATACAAAATCATTACCTTCAAAGAGATTAAAAATTAAAACAAAAAATGCATGGCAACGCAAATAATTTCCCACCACATAAACATACCTCCAGCACCAGTAAGCTTCTGTACAAGGGGATTATGTCTAGCATAGAGATAACTGAATTGCTGCAACTCTGGTTGCTGCCTGGAAACCTGTTTCAGTAACCGGTTCAGGATTACAATAGATGAATAGAATAAATACAGAAACATAAACTGGTTCATGAAAGTGTCTGGAATCTAGATACTGACGTGGTTTTCAAAATCAATTTTCCTCACAAGTTTATTCGTAATTGTAAAAGTGGAATTGAACTCACACTGCCCCCGGATCTCCCTCACATTTTTAATGCTCCCTAACATTGGATTTGGGTGAAACTCTCGGCAATAAGCATACTTTCTATCCAGGGATGTTTTATCTATAGCTCATTTACCATGCTCATGTGAAAGAGAACAAACAGATGGGCCTATTGAAAAGGAACCAGCAACACACATTTCTTGATCGAGAACAGCCAATAAACATCACCACGGCATCAAACTAAGCACTAAGTACACAGCCAGGGAATCAAATAGAAAAATCACTAACACCCCATTCAAACTGATAATGTTACATATTACGTCCCAACACAAACGCTGCGACTTTCCCTTGACTGAAAACCCATAAGGTATCGATTTGAATAAGAAAGAAAGGAAAGCAAAATAGGTTTATAGGAAAAAAAAAAAAAACAAAAAACACTTACAGATGTCAAAACTAGGGTTCTTGAAACATTGATGAGAAGATGAAATAAAAAAATAAGAGAAGAGGATTCTGAGATTCACTGTCAAAGAACCCATCAAACAAATGAGAAGTGGAAACAAAAAGAAAACAACTCATAAATCTTTTAATTCGGACTTAACAAGAAAATTGAACTGACCTGCGTGAGAAGGTGCCTCCAAGCCATCTCCTCTTAAGAGACCAACGAAAATCTCTTCGCCTCTCTGCGTATGGCGTAGACAGGCAATTGAAGACAGGAGAAATGAAGAAAGAGGGAAAAAGAAAAGAAACAACGGATTTCGTGAAAATCTTAACCTCGACTTGATGAAATTGAAAGATATTTTATTTCGTCTATGATACCGAAAATGTACAATAACTTAAAATTGTTGGCCAATCAACCGGTATTATTCAACTGCTATTAATCAAAATTCAGGTAGGGTTGTGAATTGTGATGGCCGAGCGATTGGCCAAAGTTCTTTTGGCTATTTGGTGCCTCGCCATGCCGGCATCATAGAAAATGCCTTCTGTTTAATAATTTTTATTTATTTGTTATTCAACAACACAAACAGCGACTCTGTTCCAATTTTTTTTTTTGGGTACAAACTCTGTTCCAAAATTTAAACGACGCGTAGTGTTGCTGGGCACCTCACATTTTTTGAGTGAAATAATGAAATACCTGTTCCTTGCTTATAAATTTGTTAATTACCGTCTGATTATTTACTTAGTGATTAGGGCACATCCCACTTTTTTTAGCGCCATACACCGTAATCATATTTTTTTCCGACTCGCTGTTGAACCGATTGGTCAGACCGATGTTTTAATAATCTGGTCAGAGTACCGGTTCGGATCAACCTTCAACACGCTATTTTACAAAAATCCCTTGACTCGGTCAATGATCCATCTTGTTGAACCGTTGACCCAATATGGCATGTTCAGTATGTCACAAGTAAAGATAGAAATATAAAAATATGACGAATACATTTAGATTTATATACTTCCATCTTAATCTAGTATTTGGTTGCAGTGCAATTTTATTTGTAGTAATACAAAATGTATGGGAGTGCAAATGAAAAAAAAATGCAAATTTTATTTTAATTTTGTTTTAGATTTTATTTTATTCTGATTTATATATTTTTTACTTCAGTTTTAATGTAATCAAACAAAATAAGATAAAATTTAAAACAAATAAAATAAACCAAAACTTGCTACCAAATCATTTGCACTACAATAATTTTGCATCGGTGCAAGTGAATTTGCACTTGCAACCAAACACAGCCTATGGAGTAAAGATGTATAAAATTAAATGGTCTTGGTTCACAAGTGATGTTACCATTTTCCGGTCATGTATCAATTTTTTGGCTAAGTACCTCGTCATTTCATCTACTCCCATGTGGTTGGTGACTCTGAGGCTGAACTGAAGTTCCCTGGTGGCGAGCTACTTAGTGGCGAACTGCCTGGTGCTGAGTTGCCTTGATGAGCTGCTTTGAGGTGAGCTACCTTGACGAGCTTTGTTGCTCTTTCAGAGGCCATCCCTTTTTACATCTTAGCCTCTTAGCATCTTAGCATTTCCCTCCTTTTGCCCCTGGGGGGTGAGGTCATTATATACTGGAGTCCTCGTGGGTTAGGTGGAGTAATTACTGGATTCCAGCTATGATGGGACTTGTTGCGTGTTAGGTCGATGAAATGTTGTCAAATGGTAATATTGTCCCTTCCCGTCAGAACGGGGAGTTGGTGAGCTAATATAGCCGTTACAAGTCACAATCTCGTAAAATGCGGGGTACGATGGTGAGCTCCTCAAGGTTGTCAAGTTAGCGCCTGTGTCAGGCCGCCAGCTTGTGCTAGGGTCAAGCTGCCAGCTCGTGCTAGGGGCCAGGTCGCGTTAGGGCTAGGCTGCCAGGTCGCGCCTGTGGGACACCATCAACTTAACAAAGGCAAGTTGTTGTCTAAGTGTCACCTAGTTGTTTCTAAGGTGCCAAGCTACATGAAGGTGAGCTGCCTGTGGCAGGCTGCCCGGTTGTTAAGAGGTTGCACTTAGTTGTCAAGAGGTTGCATTTAGTTGTCAAGAGGCTGCTAGGTGTCATAATGTCATTGGAGGACCAAATCCGCCCTCATCAGTTGCCTCCCACTCCCGAGTTGAAAGTAACTTGGCGAAGGAAGTAGATTTCTCCTTTTGGCCCATAATTCAATGAGCTCGTGGGCGTTGATTCAGTTTCTTTAGGCTTTGGGAGCTGCTTGGAAGAGAGCTGCCCGTAAGGTGCTGAGGTCTTTGCCAGTTCAGTACTTTAGCCCTTAGGCTCTGGGAGCGACTTATAGTCCACTCTTGTTGACTTCATCCATGCCAATGAGGCGGTTGACTCTTGTGCAGTAGTGTTGCCCATGCCGTAGAGGCGACTAGGTCTTAAGCAGTAGTGTTGCCCATGCTGTAGAGGCGACTGGGTCTTAAACAACAGTATTGTGGCCCTTAGGCTTTGGGGAGCAACTCGTAGTTCACTCCTGAATTTTTGCCCATGCCGAAGAGAAGACTGTGTCTTTCAGCAGTATTGGACCTTAGGCTTTGGGAGGGACCCGTAGTCCACTCTTGAACTTTTGCCCAGGCTGAAGAGGCGATTGGGTCTTTCAGCAATATTGGCCCTTAGGCTTTGGGAGGGACCCGTAGTCCACTCTTGAACTTTTTCTCATGCCAAAGAGGCAACTGGTTCTTTCAGTAGTATTGGCCTTTAGGCTTTGGGAGGGACCCATAGTCCACTCTTGAACTTTTGCCCATGCCAAAGAGGCGACTAGGTCTTTCAGCAGCATTGGCCCTTAGGCTATGGGAGGGACCCATAGTCCACTCCTAAACTTTGCCCATGCCGAAGAGGTGACTGGGTCTTTCAGCAGTATTGGCCCTTAGGCTTTGAGAGGGACCCGTAGTCCACTCCTGAACTTTGTCCATGCCTAGACCTGTTCATGGGTCGGGCCGGACTGGGCTTTTAGTGTTCATTAACAGAAAAATAATAGGCCCGAGCCCAAGCCCGGCCTGACCAACGGACCTAGAACTTGGGCCCGAGCCCGACCCTAATAAAAAGCCCGAAGTCCGACCTAATAAAAGAAAATCAAAATTTTCCCTATTCAAATAGACATTATCTATTTTAATTCATGTGTTTTTTCCCCTATTTAAATGAACAATGGGCCTATAAGTGAATCAACAACCTTCTCAAATCAATTTTTTTTTTTCAAATGGACATCACATAGGGTTTTTACTTAGGTTTAACTATAGGTCGGGCCGGGACGAGCTTGGGCCGAGCTATTTTGGCAAAGTCCGAGCCCGGCTTGAATTTTATGCTTGCCAGGCTTTTTGGCCCAAGGTTAAGACCGCGGGCCAAAAATCCTGTTCAAGCCCGTCCGGGGGTCGGGTCGGGCCGGCCCATCGAGCCACCTGGCCCATGAACAAGTCTATCCATGCCGAAGAGGCGACTAGGTCTTGTTGTAGCGTCAAGGTCTCTGCCTGTAAGGTGTCGAGATGGATTGTTGAGCTTCGTTGCTCTTTAGAGACCTGCAAGGAACTAAATGTCAAAGAACCCGAGGTGGCTAACCTGGTGAGGTCACTCCGATGGCTAAGTTAGTACTCATAGTAGACTGCGAGCTAAAAATCACAATCTGAGAGCTAGAGCTTGCTTACTTGTTTCTGAGGCTGGTGCCTTTTCAATTCCGACTGGGTTTATTCAAATTTTGACAAAAAGTCAAGCCTGAACACGGCCATGAAAAGGTCTAGTGGCCAAGGTCTTTCTCTTATAGTGAAAAAAACATTTTATTTTTCAACACTATAGCAGTGAGGTCCCAACTTTGGCATGTTATTTGAAACAAATAGGGTGTAAGCAGGTGAATATGGTTTTTTGGACCAAAAAGCTGAAGCAATGGCAGTAAAAATGTGACTTAAGAAAAGGATGGTATCGATTGGTTTTAGAGAGTGATTGTCAATGGATTGGAATGGGATCTTTACTTCACACTTGGGCACCTTACATGCACATCTATCGTGCATTGGGAACATCTCCTGAATAATAATTTAAAAATATGGGAAATGTTCTCAATACATGGTTGGATGTGTGTGTGAAGCGCCCTATGTGAGGAAAAGATCCGATCTCTAATGGGTTAGAGATTGCATAAATGGTCAAACTTATCACTTAGCCCTGGTTTTGATGTACTTATTGGATAAGTACGTGCTTATTGGACAAGTATTTATTTATCTTAATAAGTATTTATGATTGTTTGGTCGAAAAAGCATTTCTTTGGGGATGGTATATCTGTATATGCATTTTGAAAACTACGTGGCAGGTCAAGATGGACAAAAACACGATAATCATTTTTTCGAAAAGCGCTTAAATAAGCCTAAAAGTCTGAGTTCTTCAAAATGGCTAATTGGAATAAGCACTTATTCGACTTATTTTTCCTAAACACACAAAAAATGCTCATTGATGTGGTTCCAACCTAATAAAATAAGTGCTTAAAAACGATGACTTGTTTTATAATTTTTTTAAAATTGAATCGGTTAGGGTTCGGTTCCTTGGTTGAATGGTCCAATCGTTCGAACTGAATGGACAGCCTACTCTAACAAAAAATAAAAAATAAAACATACAAAATGGTCAAAATCATTGAATGGTTCGAACGGTTTGACCACCTGGGTCAGCAGTTTGCTAATCAAATCAACGATTTTTAGCGAAATAACAGTTTTAGTGTAAAATAGAACTGGTCCCGGTTTTCCCGTCCGACCGTCCGATCCATTCCGGTTTTGAAAACAATGTGTTTTACAATTAAATGTATCATTAAATTAGGTATGGTGCTGGAAGCAACACTTATCCATATAAACAAGGAAAGAGACTATGTTGTTCACCCTTTACTTCTAAAGGATTTGTTGAAAGTCAGATGCTCAAAAATCAGATTCCGACCTGATTATCTATCATTCCTGGGGGAAAATTGTTGAAACTCAACAATGTGTTTGGTTCCGTTTACATTTATTGAATAAACATTTGTACTTTATTTGCTGGTAAAATCGAGAGATGTAATAATTACAACCATTTATGACAAATAGGCGCCACTAGATTCCATATTAGTGTAATAGTAAAAATACATCATACCATTTGTGGAAGCTTTAAAAAATAACTTCCACAAATGGTTAGCATGCACAAAAACCAAAGTTCACTTTTATAATTTCGATGCATACAGAGAGAGAAAATGCTGAAGTGGTGCCTATATGGCAATGTTTATTGAATAAATGTCCACGGCACAGAACCAAACACTCTCATATTAAGGCCTTGTTCGCTTTTCGATAACTTACTTATCCGGGTAAATGCAGTTACCTGGGTAAGTTTTTCCTGGGAAACACTTACCTGGGTAAGTGCATTTACCCATGTTCTTTTATTTCTCATGTAAATAAGACAATGACCATTTTATCCATAAAATTCCATTATTAAAAGGGGCGTTTTTGTCCCATTCAAGGATTGACAATTTTCCCCCTAGGTGAGAAAATTATTTACCCACCTAGGAGATAGGTATCACTTACTCGGGTAAGTGGTACCCAAGAAAATAAACTTTCCCTAGTCCCCACATAAAGATGAAAAGAGAACATGGGATTCTTGGTCAATGGGAACCAAAATCCCATTGACCAACTTTCCCCCCCTCTCAAATTCCGAAAAAAGAATGACCCCTAAGTGGGAATTGGACAACATGGTTGGCTTTGTTTTTTAAAATAAAAACAATTGCCATGTCAGCAAAAACAATACAAAATTTGACCTTTTTTTAAAAAACAAAACACTGCCTAAAAATTTTAGAAAAGAAAGATTATGTAGTCTTGCTCAGTCAAAAAGTTTGTAAAGTTTATCATTTTTCCGACTTCTGCTTTTGTCACTTGTTTTTTGTATTTAGTCATTTTAGTGCTCTGGTTTCTCTTTTGCAAGGTTTGTAAAACTGAATTGGACAACGAACTGGTCAAGGGTCTAAATTTTGGGTCAAACCGTTTGATCGTTCGAACCGAATAGATAGCCTGTTCTAACAAAATAAAAATAAAAACCAGCCAAACCCATTGGATGATTTGAATGGTTCGACCGCCGGGTCAGCGATTTGCTAACCAAATCAATGGTTTTTGGCGAAATAACAACTCTAGGGTAAAATAGACCAATTCTTGATTTTTCCGATATGGTTTTGAAAACCATATTTTATTGGAAATTCCCACAATAAAACTCTGGTTCATGCACTTCCAATGAATCAATCATTATTTTGGTGGGGCATGCACATAAATATATAAATTTTGTAAATACACATTATGGTGTATATAATAATATGAATATATAATATGCATGTATAAATGTCTTTGGATGTTAAATGAGTTTGAATTAGATTGGACTGGGCTATACTTAAGCTCAAGCTACTTGATGCCTTAATTTAATTAAAGATAACAAACAACAGAGTAATCAGATTGCTAAGTTTGAATCTTCTTCCTTAAGTGTTGTAACAACATCTAGTGAATCAGAAGACAAACGAGAAATTTTCAATTAAACAGCCATAAGCTCTGCTTCAAGCATCCCAACTTGTACATAAAAAATACCACTTAGGGCGGTCAGAAACTTTTGATTACAACTGAGACCAGGGATGGAGTTAGGATTTTCTTTTGAGGGAGGCCAAAAACTAATAAATATAGATAGGGGGTCAAAAGTTAATAAATATAGATAAGGGAACCAACATATAGATAAGGTTAAAATGGGTGTCGTAAGATTTGCCACCCCCTGGCTCCACCCTTGATTGAGACATACAAAATCATATGTCTCTATCTTTTATTAATCCCCCCGTCACAAAATATAATTGCATTGTTATCCATCAGGCCATTTGTAGAATCTCTATTTGATGAACATATATGCTTTAAGAAAACATGATAACAAGCTACCAGATAAAATTGATTAAAAAAGAGAAACTATAAGAAGAAATCGTGTTTTTAAAACAAAAAATTAAATAATTCATTCCTCGATTTGCCTTGTGAAGAAAAAAAGTTAAAGCACTACACAACCAATAACATATTATATATATTTTCTTATCTTAGGAACATATTAATTTTCCAACCAAATTATGGGACCCAATTTTATTGCAATCATAACAAAGAATACAATTTTTATGCCGAACAATGTTCCCTTAATTTTAAAAAGAGAAAAAATATTATTTTCTTTAGAATTGTGCTAATAGAAAATACAATTTTTTATCGTTTAATTTCTTAACATTACAGGAATATTATAAATTATTTAAAAAAAAGAATTTGCTCCATTATGAAATTATAATCCTTAGATTCTCATAGAATGACCAGTGACTAGGATTATTTATTTGTTATAGATTTATAGTAGATATCTGAGATCAAATCCCATTGCCACTAGGGTTGGAGGGTAAAGGGGATGGGGGCATCAGATGGGTTATTTGGTTGTGTAGAGTTTAGATCCACTGAGAACAAAGCATTAGTGGCCACATTAACCTAGTTGCAGATACACCACTGTTTTCTCACAAAATGGTGTTGTATATGTGTGGGTTAGAAGCACCATTTTATGAGAAAATTGTCTTTTTTTTTTGGTTTGGAAGCGTTGCTGCCAGGTGGGACATTTCCTAGAATAATAACATCTTCTGTTTGGTACTAGTGCTCCATATCTGTTTTTAGCACTGGTACCTATTACAGAAAATCCACATCATGTCCTCATTGGTAGTTATTAGAGTTCGGCCTGCCTGTTAGACTGATAACAGTCAAGGAAAAGAGAGAAGAGAGAAAGAGAGAAAGAGAGAAAGGAGGAGAGTAGAAGAGAGGACAAGGAGGAAAAGGTCTGGTTCGAATGAAAGAAAAGTCAACCCTCCCATTTGGCCAAATTTGTTTTATATCACTAAAATATTATGGAAAAGTCACATGTGCCCCTACTTAAGTTAGGAACATTAGATCTAACATAAACGTACACATCAACACCTAACCATAAGCACAAAGATAGAAATACCCCTACATACTCGACACTAATACTCCCCCTCAAGCTGGAGAGTATATATCATATAATCCCAGCTTGTTACATATGTAGTCCATTCTACCCCGACTCAATCATTTAGTAAACAAATCAGCACACTGGTTCCGTGTGTTGACATATGCAGTGTCTATCACTCCACTCAACACCTTCTCCCTAACAAAGTGACAGTCAACCTCTATGTGCTTGGTTCTCTCATGAAATACTGGATTAAAGGAAATATGAACTATAACTTGATTGTCGCAGTAGAGCTTCATCAGAGTATCAATAGTGTATCCCATCTCCTATAGAAGGTTCCTTAGCCAAACTAATTCATAAGTAGTATGTGTCATAGCTCTATATTCTGCCTTTGCACTATTTCTTGCCACCACTGTCTGCTTCTTGCTTTTCCATGTCACCAGATTACCCCCAAGTAAAGTGCAATAGCCTGTGGTTGATCTCCTATTAGATACAAAACCGACCCAATCAACATCAGTATATCCTTCTATTTCAAAGTTTCCACCTCTTATGTATATCAAACCACAACTAGGAGCCCCCTTTAAATACCTCACAATCCTTAGAACCACATTCCAATGTGGAACTAGAGGTTTCTGCATAAACTGACTTACCACACTAACTACGAATGAAATGTCTGGATGACTGTTGGTTAGGTAGTTTAGTTTACCTACCAGTCACCGATATCTACTAGGGTCTTCAAACATTTCACCCATATCATTGCTCAACTTAGTGTTTGTTTCCATAGTTTCAGCTGGTTTAGCACCTAACAAACCTGTTTCTTCAAGCAAATCAAGAACATATTTCCTCTGACACAAGTTAATACCATGCTTAGACCTTTCTACTTCTATCCCCAATAAATACTTCAATTTACCAAGGTCCTTTGTCTAAAAATTTTTATGTAGAAAAGTCTTCAACCTGTCAATGCCCATTTTATAATTTCCGATAATGACAATATCATTTCTCGAGGAAATTGTTTAAGCCCATAAATGGCCTTAATTAGTTGGCACACCTTATCATCCTCCCCCTGAGCAACAAACCCCAATGGTTGTTCGATATAGACCTCCTCAAGCAGATCGCCATGCAAGAAGGCATTCTTGATATCAAGCTGATAGAGGGGCCAATTATACATCACAGCAAGAGAAACCACAACATGGGCTGAACCAATCTTAGCAACCGGGGGGAAATTTATGTATAATCAATACTGATGAAGGATGATTTGACCCGATCTATGAAACGGCGACACGTGGACACTGACCTGACGTAAGCGACAGCTCAGCATTGCGGCCCAATACAGCTAAGTAACGGGCCCATAAAGCAGCTCGCCACATCATATCGCGCAAAAGGAGGAGCTCGCCACGACGCAAGCTCCGGGTTCCCGAGCTACCCTCAAAGGGATATTCCAAGGCAACTTCAGCTCGCAAGCTAAGAAAACCGGCTCGCCCGAGCTCCCAAGCAGACAAGTCATCCCGAGGACTAATTCTACTAAGGATACTCCCAAAGTATTATGAGCTCGTTGCAAAGTAGCTCGCAAGTGAGTCGCACGAACATTCCGTAGGAAGCTTCTATCTGACAGGCCGTACCAATTAGGCTGTGCCATATCCCTTACTAACGGCGCAGTCCCTATCCTTTCGTTAGTCTGCACCCACGTCTCTCAGTAGGCGGAGGTGTGCCTGTCACTTTGGGGACGTGTCACTCGCCCGGGTAAGGAGTACGTCACAACGGCCACCTGCGTAGCCCCGGCAGGTAACGGCTGTGGTAGGGGCCCCAGTGGCGGTTATGCCCGATCTCACAAAGAGCGCCCCTATAAAAGCCCTCGGGGCAGAGGAGAAACTTCTTCTTGAAACCTCCAATCTTTCGAGTACAGGAAAAAAGCGCGACCTCCACTCTTAGCCTTCGTTTTTCCCTTTACTTCCTATACATAGTACTAACTTAAGCATCGGAGTATTCCCACTGGGTAAATCCCCAGGAATCTTTCCTTTCATCTTCTCAGGTGCCGTTCGTTGCCAGTAAGGAGCTAGTCAGCAGTCAGCTAGGAGTGCCCGGATCGCGCTACATCATTTGGCGCCGTCTGTGGGAAATGCTTCAAAAGGCCTTTCTCTCTAATTCCTTCTTCTTCCTTGAAACAATCCAACTTTCATGGCTTCCCCTAGCAATGTCGAACAAAGCACAGAAATGGATAACTCCAGGGAACAACCCCAACTTCCTACTGTTTGTATTGGACAGTTCACCATCCCCCTCTCAGCGGACAGAATCCCCAGCTTGAATGTGCCTCTCACAATGGCACCTGTCATGGCCCCACTCCCTACTACAGTTGGAACGACGTTCAACGAACCTTCGGTCATGCCCCCAGTGGCTAGCCCAAACCAGTTGGAGGACCGGATGCAGTGCATGAGAGCCATGCAGGCCCAAATGCAACAGTTCCAACAACTTCAGCTCTATCAACAACACGTGTTGCACCAGGTCTCCCAATACCAGTATCAGCAATAGTTCACCCAGCTGCCCCAACCTCAGCTTCAACAGCCTCAGCTCCAGCCTTAGCACCTAGCCTCGCAGCAAGACAAGTCTTGCCGCCAGAGCGAACACTCTGGCCGAGGAGAGGCCCCCCAAAGTCTACGAAAAACCAAGCCTCCCCGCACGGCAGACGGGAGAGACCGGCTACCCCGATCTCGCCGTGGGCGGACAGGACGGGTGGACCCCGACTCGGCAAGTCAATGTCGCCTTGACAGTCGAAGTTTGGGACCTCGATTCTTGAGAACCAGTTTGAGATCCTGGCAATAGACTCCAAGCAGACCCCTTCTGTCCGTAGACATCACCAGCAAACGGGGCTACCTCCGGTGCAAATCGTTCTGGATAGCGTGGAGGTGAGCAACACGAACGCTGAGCCCGTTAGGAAACAGAGATGTCAAAGCCAAGCTCGCCAATCTGTCACCCACGATTTGCCCGAGCTCATGACAGAGAAGAGGTAGGCTCGGCCGAAGCCAAAGCCCCCTCCTCTCAGTTCCGTCCCCCTTGTCTTCCGAACTCCTGGCAGATCCGATGCCCAAGGATTTCAAGCTCCCTCCTCTTGACAAGTATGACGGGTCGTTCGACCCGAGTGATCATGTAGATGCCTTTCAGTCACAAATGCACCTGGCGTGAGCCAGTGAGTCGTGCATGTGTGTGGCCTTCTCCACTACGTTCAGGGGAGCAGCCCGCACATGGTACCGGAACTTGGCACTCGGGTCGGTAAGAAGTTGGACGCAGTTCGCACAAGCCTTCACGTCCCACTTTGTCACCAGCAAGTGGTGCCTCTGAACTGAAGAAAGCATCTTCAACATAGCACAAAGGGAGGGAGAGTCCATCAGGAGCTATATCAAGCGGTTCAACAACGCTTGTATGCAAATACCGCGCCAGGATCCCGTCGTACGCCTTGCAACAGCTAAGAAGGGCGTGAAACACAAAGAGTTCAAGTGGCACATGGTCGTCATTCAACCCGCGACCATAATCGAATTTCTGAAACTTGCAGATAAGTTCATAGCCACCGAAGAGGAGATCAACTAGAAGGGTGAGGAAACACCCGAAAAAAGAAAGAGAGAAGAAGAACCTTCCAGCCAAGAGGACGCCCGAAGAAAAAAGGAAACAGCTCGGGGTGCAAAGCCGGGTCAGCTGTTCCGAGCTCTTGCTCCGGACCGAGCTAACTGCACTCCACTGAACGCGAAGCGGGCCAAAATTCTGATGGCGATCAAGGACGCCCCGTACGTGAAGTGGCCACCTCGTCTGAGGGGGAATCCCAATGATAGAAATAAGAATCTGTATTGCTTTCACAAAGACCACTGTCATAGTACCGAAAGTTGTAAAAACCTCTACGATAAGATAGAGGAGCTCATCCATCGCAGATATTTGAGAAACTTAGTACAAAATAATAATAATAATAGTAGTAGTAGAACAGGTCGGCAAGGGGAGCACGGAAAAGACGCTCCCGAGTCCAGCAGCGGGCCAACCGAACAATCGCAGAGGCAGCCTCCAGAGGAGAGGCCAGTTCAAGAGGCCATCCACATGATAGTGGGAGGTTCAATCATTGCGGGTTGCAGTTCAACAGCAGCTCGGACGCCGGTTCGTGAGGTCACCCAGGAGGAGCAGAACCCCCTAAAGTGGCCAAGAACAAAAGAGTTGATTTTCTACATAAAAGACGATGCACGAGGGATCCATTACCCCCACGACGATGTGCTTGTGATAAAGCTGAGAATCAATGACTTCGAGGTCAGGTGTGTACTCGTCGACTCAGGCAGCTCGGCCGACATACTTTTCAAAGCTGCGTTTGACCAGCTCTAGTTGCAGAGAAGCGACCTGAAGCCCGCAAACACTCCTTTGGTAGGCTTCAGTGGAGAAGAAGTTCGGCCCATTGGGAAAATAACAGTACCTGTAGAGGTCGGCACGTGGCCTTATGTGGTCAGGTTTGAACACAACTTCCTGGTGGTAGCGACCCCCTCGCCCTACAATGCTATAGTAGGTCGACCGATCACCCATGTCCTATGGGCGGTGGTCTCCACTTACCATTTGGCTATGAATTCGTGGTGGGAATAGCACAGGGCGACCAGCTTGAGTCCCACAAGTCCTACGTTGCCGCCCTAAAGGGAAAACCAAGGTAGCCGATGACCTTGAACTGGAGTGACCCACGGAGCAAGGCGAAGAGTGAGCCACGTCCACGGAAGAAACAATCACGGTCCCGACCTTGACAACAGGCCTAGCTCGAACACTCCAGATCGACGCTTCCTTCCAGGAGCCCCTACGATCCGAACTAGTAAGTTTTTTACTTCAAAATTTAGATAATTTTGCATGGTCCAGGCAGAAATGCCCGGTATAGACCCCGGACTCATAACTCACAAGCTGAACACTGATCCTGTAGTTAGGCCCGTTAGATAAAAGAAACGCAACCTAGCCTTGGAACGGTGGAAAGCGGTCGACGAGAAAGTCAAGAAGCTCTTCATAGTGGACTTCATAAGAGAAGTCCAATACCCGAGCTGGGTAGCCAACCCCGTCCTGGTAAAGAAGGCAAACGGCAAGTGGCGCATGTGCGTCGACTACACCGACCTGAACTGGGCTTGCCCGAAAGACTGCTTCCCGCTCCCCCGAATCGACCGTCTGGTGGACGCGACCTCAGGGCATGAGTTGCTAAGTTTCTTGGATGCCTATTCGGGCTATAACCAGATCAAGATGGACCCAGCAAACGAAGAAAAGACTGCCTTCATCACGGAGTTCGGCCTATACTGTTACAAGGTTATGCCCTTCAGGTTGAAAAACGCAGGGGCAACCTTTCAGAGGCTTGTAAATAAATTATTTGCACCGTTAATCAGCATAAAAGTAGAATGCTATGTGGACGACATGGTCGTCAAAACTCAATTCTCACATGAATTAATACAAGACTTGCGTTCTGTTTTTAAAATTTTGCGTAAGTTTAATATGAGATTGAATCCAAACAAGTGTGTGTTTGGTGTAACCTCGGTAAGTTCCTAGGATACATCGTTAACCGGCGTGGCATTGAAGCCAACTCGAATAAGGTCGCCATATTGGACATGAAACCACCCCGAAAGGTGAAGGAAGTTCAGAGGTTGAATGGCCGCATAGCCACACTAAGCCGTTTCATGTCTAAATCAGTGGACCGCTGTCTGCCGTTCTTTAAGGCAATAAAGAGCAAAGGGTTTGAATGGACCCAAGATTGCCAGCTCGCGTTCGACGAGCTCAAAGAATACCTTACTAGCGTGCCGACCTTAACCCGACCCAATGAGGGCGATGTTTTAGAACTCTACCTCTTGGCGAGCGATGAGGTGGTCAGTTTGGTACTAATAAAGGAAGTAGGTCAAGTCCAATGACCCATCTATTATGTTAGTAAGTATTGCAGGAAGCAGAAACAGGATACCCGGAGATGGAAAAGCTAGCATACACATTGATAATTGCAGCTTGAAAGCTCTGGCCGTACTTCCAAGCTCATACTGTTATTGTCCTTATCAACAAACCTCTGAGGCAAGTATTGCTTAAGCCCAAGATCTTCGATCGATTGATGAAATGAGCCATTGAGCTCAGCAAGTACGACCTCCAGTACAAGCCGCGAACTGCCATTAAGGCTCAAGCCTTAGCAGATTTCATAGCTGAATGCACATTCAATTCCGAAGTTTCTAGTTCGGTTGAGCGCGAGGCTCCCACCTTGGGGGAGCCCAAAGCTTCCAGATCGGTCGAGTCTGAACCCCATGAAGTAGTAGCCAGTGTGGCACCTCTCCTAGCTCGGCCAACCGCGAGCTGGGATGAGAAGCCCTGGATCATTCACATAGATGGCTCCTCGAACCAATAGGGCAGCGGTGCTGGAATAGTTATGCACAGCCCAAGCGACATGAAACTGGAGTACGCGCTATGCTTCGAGTTTGAGGCATCTAACAATGAAGCAGAATACGAGGCGTTGATAGCCGGACTAGCCTTAGCTAGAGAAGTAAAAGCCAAGCACATCGTTATCTGCAGTGACTCCCAGCTCGTGGTCAACCAGGTCACGGGAGAATATGAAGCCCGTGAGCCGACCATGGTCGCCTACTTAGCCAAAGTTAGAGAGGCCCTGCTCAACTTCCAGTCACACTTCATCAGACGGATCCCTAGGTCAGAGAACGCTGAGGCCGATGCCCTGTCCAAGTTAGCCATCACTAGCAACATCACCATGAGAACCGTGTACATAGAGGACCTGTCTCGGCCTAGCATTCTCGGGGGGGCAGAGGAGGTCGCTCCCATCATTCGAGCAGATCCAAGCTGGATTGACCCACTCATGAGCTTCTTGTTACACGGGACCCTCCTTGCAGATCGCAATGCAGCCAGAAGGGTGCAACATCAGGCAACTAAATACGTTATGATAGACAAGCAGCTATACAGAAGATCTTACACACTCCCCTACCTGCTTGTGACCTACCAAAGCCGAGCTCGTACTCCGCGACACTCATGAGGGTCTGTGCGGCGGACACTTGGGGGGCAGGGCCCTTGCCCAGAAAGTGCTTCGGCAAGGGTATTATTGGCCAATAATGAAGGCAGACGCCATTGAACTCGTTAGAAAATGTGACAAATGTCAGAGACATGCACCACCAACCCGCTGCCGATCTCAAGTATCTCACTAGCCCGTGGCCCTTTGCGCAGTGGGGCATCGATCTTCTCGGGCCATTCCCGCCATCAACGGGTGGAAGAAAGTTCTTAGTAGTGGTGGTGGACTATTTTACCAAGTGGGTAGAAGTCGACCTCCTCGTGACGATCACAACCCGAAATGTCCAAAACTTCTTTTGGAAGAACATCGTATGCCGCTTCGGACTACCTCAGGTACTAATTTTTGACAATGGCAAACAGTTCGAGGACATCAAACTTCAAGATTGGTGCCGAAACATGGGGATCCAATAGAACTTTACTTCAGTCGCGTACCCTCAAACAAACGGTCCGACGGAAGTCACGAAAAGAGCCATCCTCCGTGGACTAAAGGCACGGCTAGGCCAAGCTAAAGGATTGTGGGCAAATGAACTACCCAGTGTCCTATGGGCCAATTGAACCATGGAGAAGACCGCCACGGGAGAAACACCCTTTAATCTCACCTACAACACCGAAGTTGTGATTCCCGCAAAGATCGAAGTACCTACGTTGCGCCTAGAAGCATACAACGATCAAACAAATGAAGATGAGCTCGCACCAACCTTGACCTACTTGACGAAGTAAGGGACCTCGCGTACATTCGGACCATAGCCTACCAGCAGAGAGTTGCTCGGTACTATAATGCCAGTGTTAAGAGGTGAAACCTCCGTATTGGTGACCTGGCCCTTCGTAAAGTTACGGTGCCTGAGCTCGGTGCTGGCAAGCTCGGGTCCAATTGGGAAGGTCCTTACCGAGTGAAACGAGTGCTCAAGGAAGGAACATATGAGCTCGAGACCCTCGAAGGGAAACAAGTACCTCGAACACGGAATATTGTCAACCTGAGGCAATATTATCTGTAAAAATCAAGTGGACTACGGGTCCCTCCCATAGCCTAAGGGCCAGAAGACCGAGCTAACATGACCTCGACACAAGATGACCCCAGCTGCCACTTCGGCCTGGGAGAAATCCAGGAGAGGACTATGGGTCCCTCCCAAAGCCTAAGGGCCAGAAGACCGAGCTAACATGACCTCGGCACAAGAAGACTCCAGCTGCCACTTCGGCCTGGAAGAAATCCAGGAGCGGACTACGGGTCCCTCCCAAAGCCTAAGGGCCAAAAGACCGAGCTAACATGACCTCGACACAAGAAGACCCCAGCTGCCACTTCGGCTTGGGAGAAATCCAGGAGCGGACTACGAGTCCCTCCCAAAGTGTAAGGGCCAGAATACTGGGCTAATATGACCTTGGCACAACAGGACCCAGCCGCCTCTATGGCATAGGCAAACTCCGCGAGTGGGCCATGAGCCACTCCTTCAGCCCAAGGGCCAAAACACCAAGCTAACAAAGACCTCGGCGTGAAGAAGACACTTCAGTGGCGAAGGCAAGGTATGAAATATCAAAAGCGTAAGCAGCTCGGGTTTAAACCCTGCGAAGCATAGCTCATCCCGATATGTTGGTTGAAGTGAGGAATAGCCAACCGATGCTTAGCTTGGACATACGTTGTAAGCATTCCGTGCTATACCACAGGGGTCTTAAACATGACAAATCGGGATAACGCCTACCGAAGATCCCTACTTCAAGGATGTATCTTTGACAGATCAAATGATGAGATTGCTTTAGTAAAAATAAAGGGAGTTCAACATACTCAGAAGAAGGAAGAAACTTTCATTGTAAAAAAAAAAGCAACAATAAAGAAAATAACAAGTGCAATAACCGAGCTAAACAACTTGGGAAAGGTTTGATCATCATAGGGCACAACCGCCCAATCGAAAACTTGTGAAAGACCTGGTTTACGACACCCGGAAGCCATAGAAGCCCAAAGAAATGCCACCTCAAGGATCCACCTCCTCATCCTCCAGAGAATCCAGCTCCTCTTCATCTGCTTGGTACGCTGTCTCAGGAGACAGACCCTTCATAGTAATGCCGTCGAGGTTGAGCCCGGAGAACTTCTTCCGAACCAGCCACCAGCAGAGCTTAAACCCTGAGCGGTATGAACCCGAACCATACTCCGCCTAGAGGTCATGAAATTCCTGGGAGTCTTTAAAATCCCAGACCGCTTTCTCTCGCTCAGCCTCTACCATCTGATCAAAGTTTCAGGTCCGATTCAAAAGAGTGGACTCCAAGTCCCGCACCTGCTACCTGAGAAGCCCCCTCTCCCCCGCCATCTTCAACGATTCCTCCCTATAGCATGCGCTCTCTTCAGTAAGCCGAGCGATTTGAGCCTCCTAGTCGTAGACGAGCAACTCCTGAGACTCGCTCCCCTTGCGGGTGTGATGGAGCTCACCCCGGATCTAGTCGAGCTCGACCTGGAGCTTCTGGTTGGCAGCACGCTGGTTGGAGCTTCTGGTTGGTAGCACGTTGGAGAGCCATGACATGGATGGCAGAATTTACCTATCGGCGAAAAAGAAAGATCAGAAGACAGCGGAAAAGGGCAAAACAAGAGAGGAAGAGGGAAAAAGGTCACTTACCACCATGCAATGAAAAGAGGCAAACGCGGAGAGATCCCCGGGCTCCATGTTTCCCCACTGAGCGATTTCATCATTGTTGATTGCCTTCCGACTCCTCCAGCGAGCTACCAGATAATCATTTACCCCTTCCCAGTTTCCCATTGGGAATTGGGGGTAAGGACGGGGCTGGACGGGGTTAAAGGGTACCTCCCCAGGTTGAGGGAGCTCGCTTCCCCCAGGGTTAGTCCCACTAGTCCCCTCAGGAGGGGGCATCGGAACCTCGGGTGAAGGAGAGGGCAGGACCGACTGGGCAAACCTGAACTCAGTGCTTCCCGAAGGCAGGGTTTGGTCAGGGCGCGTCCTCTTCACCTAGCGTCTCTGGCTGCCCGAGAGAAGGCGACGCGAATCGGCACTAGACATGATGGCTGCCACAAGACCACAAGGTATTAGTCCAACAATAAACAAAATGCATGTGTACGCAAGTTACAGGGCACTATGCGACCTAAAAGACTGACCTACCTGGGCTCAAGCCTGCCTGCATGAGCTTCTCCTCGGCTAAGTAGTCCGAGCAATGGAAGCTTATTGACGCCCAGGACAACATCATTTTCCGAGTCTCAGGATCCAGCTCGGCCTCGGGGTCTTGGATAGCGCCCCTCCAAGCAGTGGGAAAGGGCCACCCCTCGGGGTTACGGACCACAAAGTAGTACCGCTTCCAGGCGGGAATCTTGTTCGGCAGCTCGTATAAGAGCTTATAGCCGCGACGGAGGGAGAGGTAATAAAAGCGCCTCTCTGAAGGAACCCTAGGAGCAGCATTCTTTATACAAAGGATGGAAGCAAAAATATCAAGGTCCAAAGGAAGACAGTACTCGTGACACAGGGATATAGTCCCAACCATGTTCCGAACAGCGTTGGGATGAAGCTGGTCAATAGTGACGTTGAAATGATTCAGCACCTCCACTATCAAGGGGTACAGGGGGAGATGCAAGCCAGCCTCGAGCTGTTCTTGAAAGATCACTATATCATTGGGACCATGCTCCCAGGGGAAGTTGCCAGTAGGGAGGCTGTAAACCAGGTCCCTAGGGAGGTGAAAGTAGTGGATCAGAGACCTAAATCTCTCCGCTGTCATTAAGGAAGGGCCAAAGGTATCAGGCTCCCTCCCCTTAGAAGTAGACGCCATGTCACTAGAGGCTTCCCGAGCCTCCGGGATATCCTCCCAGGCTCCTCCCGAGCTCGAGGGAGCATCATCATCTTGGCTATCGCCCCTGTGATAGGTATGGCGTGGGTACCCAAACATGGATGACGGCGATTGGGACTCACCAGAGTAGACAGAACGGAGCAGACCGAGGAACTCGAGTAGGCTAGGCGAAGTACGCGACCTCAGAATCCAAAAGATGGCATGGAAGAAGATAGGGCCCGAGGGGGGCCCCTATTTATAGCCCCCATCCTTTCAAACTGAAGGCTCGTATCAAAGCAGATCCAACGGTCGGTAGACATCCTGACCGCACGCCTTTTGAAAACCGAAGGCGATTGGTGGCACATCTTCCACAATTAAGGTAGTCGCAGCCGCACGATGTTCGGAATTAAAGGCCACCTCAGCACATTTTCGAAATCTGAAAAAGTTAGGGAAGTCAGAAGATCTCTTGATTCCCACAAATGCATTTACTGGGGGTAGTCAATCAAGTTTGAATTTTGGTCAAATCAGTCCGAGGAGTGGGGGCAATTGATGAAGGATGATTTGACCCGATCTATGAAACAGTGACACGTGGACACTGACCCGACGTAAGCGACAGCTCAACATTGCGGCCCAGTACAACTAAGTAACATGCCCATAAAGCAGTTCACCACATCATATCGTGCAAAAGAAGGAGCTCGCAACGACGCAAGCTCCGGGTTCCCCAAGCTACCCCCAAAGGGATATTCCGAGGCAATTTCAGCTCGCAAGCTAAGAAAATCGGCTCGCCCGAGCTCCCAAGCAGACAAGTCATCCCGAGGACTAATTCTATTAAGGGTACTCCCGAAGTATTCCGAGCTCGCTGCAAAGTAGCTCGCGAGTGAGCTGCATGAACATTCCGCAGGAAGCTTCTATCTGACAGGTCGTACCAATCAGGTTGCGCCATATCCCTTACTGACGGCACAGTCCCCGTCCTTTCATCAGTCTGCGCCCACGTCTCTCAGTAGGCGGAGGCGTGCCTGTCACTTTGGAGACGTGTCACTCACCCAGGTAAGGAGTACGTCACAACGGCCACCTGCGTAGCCTTGGCAGGTAACGGCTGTGGCAGGGGCCCAGTGGCGGTTATGCTCGATCTCACAAAGAGCGTCCCTATAAAAGCCCTCAGGGCAGAGGAGAAACTTCTTCTTGAAACCTCCAATCTCTCGAGTATAGGAAAAAAGCGCGACCTCCACTCTTAGCCTTCGTTTTTCCCTTTACTTCCCATACACAATACTAACTTAAGCATCGGAGTATTCCCACCGGGTAAATCCTCAAAAATATTTCCTTTCATCTTCTCAGGTGTCGTTCGTTACAAGCAAGGAGCCAGTCTGCAAGGAGTGCCCAGATCGCGCTACATCAAATACCATAGGTTTGGGAATACCCTTTGGCAACCATTATAGCTTTCAACCACTCTACACTACCATCAGGTAAGTACTTAACCGTATAAACCCACTTACAACCAACAACCTGCTTAGTAGGAGGAAGAGTGGTGAGTTTCCATGTATGATTATGGGCCAGGGCTAAGAGTTATTCTTCCATCGCACGACACCATCCTGAAGAGGCAGGGGCTTCCTGGACATCCTTAGGGATAACAACAGAAGATAACAAAGAGATAAACTGGCTATGGGAAGCGAAAAAGCAAGTCAGTGAAGCATAATTAGAAATAGGATGAATGGTACAACTGCATTTACCTTTTCGCAAGGCAATGGGAAGATCAAGATCAAATACTGAGGTTGGGGCTGGTGTGGGAACAACTGTCGGATCTGTCAGCGATGATGGAGCTGGAGGAGGAGCTGGTACATGTGGGCGATGTGTATACACGTGATGGATAGGTGGTGGCACCAGAGGCAAGGACTTGGTCACAACTGGAACTAGAGGAACATAATGCACAACTGGATGAGGAAGGGGAGGAGGGAATGAGGAGGAAAAAACATCATCGGACCCCAAGAAGAATGGAGTAGACTCAAAGAAAGTAACATCAGCACATACAAAGGAATGTCAAGAGCTACGGTGATAACACTTGTACCATTTCTGAGTCCAAGAATAGCTAAGGAAGATGCACTTAATAGACCGTGCATCTAACTTGTCCATTCCTGGCCCTAGATTATGAACAAAACAAACACATCCAAAAACTCGATGAGAGAGAGGAAACCGAGACAAGGTAGAAAACAATGTGGTGAATGGGGAATAACCATCAAGGATAGACGTGGGCATCCAGTTAACCAAGAAATAGGAAGTAAACACTGCATCACTCCAAAAGGATTTGGGAACATTCATGTGATGCATGAGGGACCGAGTTGTTTCCAAGATGTGACGATTCTTTCTCTTAGCCACCCCGTTTTGTTGTGAGGTGTAGGTACACGAAGTCTGATGGATAATGTCATGCTGGTCTAGGTATTTTTGAAATGATGAAGAGAAATATTCACACCCATTATTGGAATGAAAAATTTTAATGCGAACATCTCATTGGTTGTGAATCTCAACATAAAATTTTTGGAAAATGGTAAACAATTCACTCATTTCTTTCATTAAATAGAGCTACGTCACCTTGAATAATCATCAACAAAAATGACAAAATATTTATATCCATTGTATGATATTACTTTATAAGGACCCTAAACATCTGAATGAACCAAAGAAAAATGACTCAACATACGGTTATCAACTCTAGGACTAAAGAGAACACGATGATGTTTCCCTAACTAACATGACTCATAGTCGAAAACAGAAAGATAACTCAGTGAAGAAACCAAAGATTTCAAAACTTTCAGTGAATGATGACAAAATCTACAGTGCCACTAGAGAGGAGAAAGAGACGATTGGAGAGGTGTTGATGTACTTCCACCACCACCAAGATAATACAATCCACTAGCTTCATGCCCTCCACCAATCTTTATCCTCGTCTTGAGATCCTGAAAGACACATGAATAGGGTAAAAGGTAATGGAGAAATTAAGAGACTTGATCAACTTACTAACTGACATAAGATTAAAAGGAAATTTAGGGACATACAAAACTGAGGATAATGATATAAGGTCCATGTTAACATTGCCAACACCACAAATGGAATACGTAAAACCATTAACAAGGTAACAAATTGTGATGTTGGGCAATGAGAGAGGGAATAAAACACACATGGTGTTTCAACCATGTGATCGGAGGCTCCATAATCAATAATCCAGGGATTGGGTGTGGATGCCAGACAAGCCATACCTGAGTGTGCAAGAGTGACCGTGTTCTGCTGAGATGTGGACTGAACAAACCTCTCATACTAATCATGGGGAATACTCATCATCTCCTTCCCAGTAACATCTGTGGATGTAGAAGGTATCTGATCAACTGAATGACTCTCTTGTCTGAAGCTACTGTCACTAGTCATGGCATGATTGGCCCAAGTTGAGGGTGGGCCATGCAAGTCATAGCAATAATTAATGGTATGTCCATCCATATCACAATGTGTACACCTCCTTGGACCCAAACTACGTCATCTACCACGGGCTCCCCCTGAATCTCGACCTCTAATACGACCACCACCACGATTATATGTAGGTCCACTACCACCACTCTGGCCATATGCCGGTCCACTACTGCCACTACGGCCAGGTTGATCTATCAGAAACATTAGGGTTCTTGGTAGATCCAATGGAAATCCTCCTAAGTCGAGCAAACACCTCTTCTAAGGAAGGGGAAGCTGACCCTCCTAGTATCTGAGCCCGCACTAGTTCATACTCAGATTTCAGCCCTACAAAAAATCGAGTCACATCAAGTTGTTCCCTCTATTGTTGCTGAATTTTGATATCAGAAGTGAAGGGGTGATAAACAATCAATTCATTACATATGTTTCTCATACTAGTATAATACTCTTCAAGACTTTGATTACCCTGTTGTAGATTAAAGTATTCTTGATACAACTGATATACTCTGGTTGTATTGTCTTGGCCCGAATATAGCTTCTTAGCATGGTCCCACACCTCTTTGGCAGTATCAAGAAACATAAAATTTACACTAATCTTGGGTTCCATACTATTCCATAATCATATGATAATCTATGCATCTTCTTGCTCCCAATCATTACACTCATGAGAATCAGTTGAGGGTTTTTCGTCCCTTATGTGTTTCACCTTCTTCTTTGCCTTAAGAAAGACTTCTACAGACTTAGCCCAATGTATATAATTTTCTCTATTCAGCTTAATGGAGGTCATTTGAACATTTAGGTAGTCAGTAGAAACCATCACACTAGTCTTGCTATCACTACTATCTCCCATTGTTGAATTATGGTATTGCTGAATTCGGCACACTAGACCACACTACACATTGATTTCAACACTTACTATTGCTTTAAATTGCACTCTTTACACCACAAACCCTACCTCACGATTACCTGAAACTTCACCACACTGTTTGAGGAACACTCCCCTTTGAATCACATTGAAAACTGCACAAACCCTAGCACACTACAATCTGAAATCCCACCATACCATCTGAAATAGACTTATCATTTAATTCACACCAAGAAAATACATAGAACCTCTTACTTGATCACCCGAAAATCAGACCACACAAGGCATCCACTGCACCACACGAATCAACCCTCTTCTCTTCATCGATTAGGGGAGGGCTTCTTAGAAACTGCAGCAACCAACCACGAACACCACAACTGGAGGCATAGAAACCTCCAAGGGAAGAGGGCGGTCACTCATTTTCAACCCTTTCTCTTATCTCCAATTGGTGGCGAATAACGCAAGAGAAAACGCTAGAGTAGGTGCGCAAAGAACAGAATTCTGGGCAGATCCGATTTGTTCAGTTTAGCTTTGATACCATATTAGAGTTTGACTTGCCTGTTAGACTGATAACAGTTAAGGAGAGAGAGAGAGAGAGAGAGAGAGAGAGAGAGAGAGAGAGAGAGAGAGAGAGAGAGAGAGAGGAGAAGAGTAGATGAGAGGATAAGGAGGAAAAAGATCTAGTTCGAATGAGAGAAAAGCCAACCCTCCCATTCGGCCATATTTGTTTTATATTACTAAAATATCGTGGAAAAGTCACCTGTGCCCCTACTTAAGTTAGGGACATTAAATCTAACATAAACTTACACATCAACACTTAACCATAATCACAAAAACAGAAATACCCCTACATACTCGACACTAACAGTAGTGATGAGCTCCAATATGAGAAAACGTCAAATTCGGCGTTTGCTCCAAACCATGCCTTCTCAAATTCTAAGACGTGATTTGGAATACCATTTTATGGAAAAACGCCAAACATATTGACATTTTCTAGAGGACTGATTTTTCCAATGTGACGCTGATATGCCATTGTTTTCTAGAGCAATGGCACCAGTTCCAAACACTGCACTAATCACACACACTTCCAAATTTAAAAGTTTTAAACATATTATAACTCACATGCTTTTTTTTTTTTAATATTGAATCGCCTTATGCCCCCATAGAGCCCTATTTCATTGTTTCCCTTGACATAATACAATATTTTTTTTTGCAACAAATAGTAATTCTTCTCAAAGTGTGGTAGAAGAGGCGATGGCCAGTTCGAAACCGCATATGTTTTGAGGCTACCCTGTTTACTTACCAAACCACCATTCTGTTGGTTTACTTGCATTCATGATTAATAAATAGCAAATAACATTACTTTACATTTTATTTTTTCTTTCTAAAGTTTTGTTTCTTTCCCGATTTCGATTTTTGACCTTTCTAGCTAGTTATGACCCTGACCGGGTTGGCGGTTATTTTTAACTCGGTTCAAAGAGTCACCAGACCCGTGACCTGATTTTCCATTTTCCAACTATGGTTTAAAATACCGGCAATAATAAGGTTGCAACTTGGACTGGGTTGTTTAGATGCATGATAGTTGTATAGCCCTCATTACATCTATCATTTTTTTTTAAGACAATCAATTCACTTAATCCCAAATCAAAATAATGAAACCCTAATGACATATTTTATTCTTCATCTCCTCTTTCATGTTTGAAGTCCATAAAAAATCTATCATAATAAGCTACAGTCATTTCAAACACTTAGTCTATGTTTGGTTTGAAGGAAAATGTAGGGAAAGGAAGGGAAACCTATGCGAAGCTTATAAATGTTTCTCTACCTTTTCTTTCAAACCAAATATAACCTTATTTTTTCAAATTTTGTACTAAAAGAATTAATAAAAACATCAATAATAAATACTAATAAAACATAAGATTAATATATATATATATATATATAAATTGAGTTGAGATTCGAGATTAAATAATTTTATGAGATTTTAAAGAATAGGAAGAAGGTTGGATTGAACCCGAAGTTAAGTTAGGGTTGAAGTAATTTAATTAAGGTTAGGATTAGTATTGGGTATTATCAGATTGAAAGTCGAATTGGATTAGGATTAGGATTGGGGCTTTGGAACTTGGGGCTGGGCTATGATTGGCCTCAATCCGACCTAACCCGGCCCAACTTGCACCGCAATATGCAGAAGCAACTTTCTCGACTTCGGGCTTCGGCTGGTATGACTATCCGGTGGCTGCAGGGAAACACTCCGATTGACAACATGGGAATAGAAAACATCAGAATAATTCCATTGTTCGACCTCTCTTCAAAAACCCATCCACGTAAGGATTCAAGGAATACGTATGCAGTTAGGCACAAGTGTTGAACAATGATACTTATCACCATTCACCATTTACGGAGGTCATGTTAATATCCTCTGTCGATGGTTCCAAAGGCTCTTAGATGATGAATGTATGTAGTAGTGGCTTGGGAGAGTGGATTTTGACTTCATGATTCATGGCTCCCGGCGTCTCATCTCGGTTCCAGTTTCAGTTACACTCAGACCTAATCTACCTCTTCGGTTTCTTTTTCGCTCTTCACAATTTTGTTCTACGGTTTCTCATTATGATCACCAAAGCCCGATTGAATTTGGCCAAATCCTGTTCAGAATCAGCAGCAGTCGGGATAACAATAACTACTACTACAATTGCACAGTCGATAAATTCGATAATCTCCTCCAGCAGTGTACAACAGTTCAACAATCCAAACAGATTCATGCTCAGATCATTCTTTTTGGAACATATGGATCCGCATTCCTTGCTGCAAGACTCGTATCGGTCTACAGCAGATTTGGGCTTCTTTCTGATGCCCTAGAGGTCTTCCGCAGCGTACTCATTGAATGTAATTCTGGCGTACTTTTATGGAACTCCATTTTGAGAGCAAATATTTATCATGGGCACTGGGAAGAAGCTCTTAGCCTCTACATGCAAATGCGTAAGTTTGGTTTTGCTCCGGACGGGTTCACTCTCCCCTTAGTTCTTAGAGCTTGTGCTTCCACGGGAAACTTGGTATTGTGCAAGAATATTCACTCCCATGCTGTACTGTTGGGTTTGCAGTTCCATCTTCATGTTGCGAATCAATTGGTCAATATGTATGGGAAAATTGGGCGAATGGATTATGCCCGCCAATTGTTTGATAGGATGCCTTGCAGGACTGTTCTCTCTTGGAATACTATGATTTCTGGTTTTTCTTTGAATTATGACTGTGATGGTGCTCTTGAGATGTTTGGGCGAATGGAATCTGAAGGTTTTGAGCCAAATCTTGTGACATGGACGTCCTTATTGTCAGCTCATTCTCGATGTGGGCAGCATGAGGAAGTTATGAGGTTATTTGACAGTATGAGAATGAGAAGCAATGGTTCTACTGCTGAAGCAGTGGCTGTGGTTTTATCCGTTTGTGCAAATTCATATTCATTGGACAAGGGTAAGGAGATCCATGGTTATGTTATTACGAGTGGATTCCAAGATTATGCATTTGTGCAAAACTCGCTTATATCCATGTATGGGAAACATGGAGATATTGAGGATGCTAAGAAGCTATTTTCTGAAATCAAAGTGAAGAGCTTAGTGAGTTGGAATGCAATGCTATCCTCTTATGTAGAAACTGGCTTTTGTGATGAGGCATTGGAGCTTTTCTCTTACTTGGAGAACACAGAGGACAACCAACTGTCCAGACCCAATTTGATAAGTTGGAGTACGCTCATTGATGGTTTATCTTCCAAGGGGCAGCGAGATGAGTCCCTGGAACTCTTTCGTCGAATGCTGCATTTTGGTGTCATGCCGAATTCAATCACAGTTGCCAGCATTTTATCAGTTTGTGCAGATTTAGCAGTGCTGGGTCTTGGAAAGGAGATTCACGGTCATGTGGTCAGAAGTTTGATGGATAAGAACATTTTGGTGGGTAATGGACTGGTAAATATGTATACAAAGTGTGGCAGTCTCAAACAGGGGCGTTTAGTATTTGATAAAATTGAAGGTAGAGATGTAATCTCTTGGAACACAATTATTGCAGGATATGGACTGCATGGATTCGGCAAGGATTCTATAAACACTTTTGATGAGATGATTAGAGCTGGATTCAAGCCTGATGGCATCACATTTGTTGCTGTTCTTTCAGCATGTAGCCATTCTGGGCTACTCAATGAGGGCCGTGGGCTATTTGGTCGGATGATGGATGAATTTATGATCCTTCCTCAAATGGAACACTATGCTTGTATGGTTGATCTTCTTGGGCGAGGTGGGCTATTGCATGAGGCAAGTGAGCTTGTGAAGACAATGCCCATGGTGCCCAATTCCTGTGTCTGGGGAGCACTGTTGAACTCGTGCAGGATATATGGAAATACAGAGGTTGCAAAAGAGACTGCCTCTCAGATTTTCAGCCTTGAATCAGAGACTAGTGGGAGTTACATGTTGCTTTCAAATATCTATGCTGCATGCGGGAGGTGGGATGATTCTGCAGAAGTGAGGTTGCTAGCAAAAATGAAGGGTTTAAAGAAAAGCCCAGGGCACAGTTGGATTGAGGTGAAGAAGAAGGTTTATATGTTCTCATCGGGTAGCTATTTGCCACCTGGTTTTCAGGAAGTTTATGGAGTTCTCAAGGATTTGTGTCAATATATGGAGAGTAAGGGTTACATACCTGACAAGAGTTTTGTGTTGCAAGATGTAGATGAAGAAGAGAAAAGGCAGATATTGTATGGGCACAGTGAGAAGCTAGCAATTGCATTTGGACATGCTAACATTCCTCCCACTATGCCCATTAGGGTCATGAAGAACCTTCGTGTTTGTGGTGATTGCCATAACTGGACCAAGTTCTTCTCCAAGGTGACAACACGAGAAGTTATTGTTAGAGATGGACGCCGTTTCCATCATTTCATGGATGGGTTGTGTTCCTGCAATGACTTTTGGTGACTGTTCATCTTTGTCTGAGGAAAGTCATTGATACTTGCAAAGAGAAAAAAAAGTTAAAACTTGCCATTATGTCGAATCACAACAGGCCTTAGGATGCTGATTGCTAATAAACTGTAATTTGATTGTCTTGAGCTTATTGAATCTGGATAAATTCAAATAGGAGGGAATCACTTCTAGACATCATTGTTTTCATGCAAACTGGTAAATTGGATTTAGGTCTTTTTTTCATGTACTGCGTCATTATGAAGTAATACACTCTTTTTCCTAGCATTTAGCAGTAAAAATTTACAAGAATTCAGCAATTCATATACTTGATGTTTATGACCTATGATCTAACTTGTTTACAGAGGTTTACCTTTCAGGAGTGATAGGTAGACTTTTTGGTTCCTTGAAAGTTCTGATTGGTTCTTTGAATGTTCCAGTTGGGGGTTGGAAGGTAATTGTGTGTTTGGAGATTGGTTCTTTGCATGTTTTGATGTTTATGACCTATGATCTAACTTGTTTACAGAGGTTTTACCTTTCAGGGGTGATAGTTAGACTTTTTGGTTCCTTGAAAGTTCTGATTGGTTCTTTGAATGTTCCAGTTGGGGGTTGGAAGGTGATTGTGTGTTTGGAGAGTGGTTCTTTGCATGTTCTGATTATGGCGGGGTGTTAGTTGCCCTTTAGTTATTTCTTATAACAACCATAGTTTTCAAGGCGCCAAGGCAAGGCTAGGCGACAGGGGGGTGCCTTGTCGCCTAGTCGCCTAGGCGATGGATTTTTTTAAGTGAAAAATACATCTCCTAGGTAGTTCCCTAGGTTCCATAACCATCTTTCCTTAATAGTTATCCATAATTTTCATAAGAAAATTATAAACTTCATGTTTATGTATTGAAAATCAACATATTTATGAGAAGAAAAAGAAGAAAGAAAAGAAAATTCAAAAAATATGGGGACTGAACCCCTATTTTTGTTATAGGAAAAGAAGAAAAGAAAAGGTGGAAGAAGAAGAAGAAGAAGAAGGAAAAGAAGAAGACGTGGAGGAAGAAATGTGCTGATTAGACAAAACTTTAAGTTTTTCCCTTACTTACTGGTTCAAATTCTGAAGTCTTTGAGGGTTCAATACAGCAGTTAGCAATGTTTGTGTTGATTAAACCCTAACAAATAAGAAAATAATAAAAAGAAATTAGTTTATAAACACAAGAAATGAATATTTTTGTTTAATAATGTCTATTTTATAATTATAATCTAAAAGAAGTAACAATTTAAAAGTATTTTATAAGACACAATACAAAACCGCTAGGCGACTGGGCGAGGTGAGCCTCCAAGGGCGCCTCAAAAAAGTATTCCTCTCTTTTTTTTTTTTCCTTTTTTCATCAGTCATAACATGTATTTTTCCTTTCATGTGAACCACTTATATGTAGTAATTGGTTTTCTTTTAATAAGGAGGCATTTAGGAAACGCATGGAACAAAACTATAACATTTAATTCCTTAGAGCATTTAAGCCCCCAATACAAAAAAAAAAAAGAGTAAAATGGTGTGGTTACTAGCATGTTAAGAAAAACCAAAATGAATACATTTCTTAGAATCCTAGGTTTTAGGTTCATTAACGGATTAATAGTGAATTTATTAAAACAGAACAAAAAAAAAAAGAAGAAAACCAGGGTTGGCGTCTTATCTTTCATTAATGTTTACAAGAACATGAAATGCCTAGGTCATTATCATTTTCTGTGGGCTATTATTTTGTACTGATTTTCTCGTTCAATACAACGGTCCTTATGAAATCAGGCAGAATACCAGGTCATGGAAATATTATGCTTGAGGGCATAATGGTCTAGCCCGTGGGCTGCTTTGTTACATGAACGAGGTGCATGAGGAAGCTTATCTCTGAGAAAGAACGAGAGAGAGACTTGCAATCTGAAAGAACAAAATGGGCCTTCCAAGGGGAGGGGGAATTTGAAGATGGTGACAGAATAATATTCATAGCATCACTTTCTAAAATAAGACAGACTGCAAGTTTAAGAGCCTCAAGGATAGCCATGGCCTCAATTTCCTCAGGAGAAGAGCTACAAACTGTCGTAGCATGCCCAACAATGAAGTCTCCACAATGATCTCTTATGATACAGTCGATCGAAGCCAAACCAGGGGACCAGGCACCATCAGTATGAGAGGGCTTAGTCCAATGCAGAGATTGAGGGACAGAGATGTGGATAACCTGGGAAGAACCAGACTGAAGGAGAAACCTATCCAAATCAGCCAAGAAATTCCGGGACAGACCCAAACTGCATTAGAGGATTCCTCATCGTAGTGAGAAATAAGCTTATAGCCTGAATTATGAGTAAACTGGCCGCTGGGAGTAAGAGACCAAATGATCTTGTCGCTGATAAGAGAGGGAAACTCCGGGATTTTTGTTTCCAAAATTTCACGGACAGTATCAGTATCAAAAGTCGAAGTAATGAGATTAAAATTCCAGGAGCCATAGTTATCGAAGAGAACCACCATTTTGTTACATGGGATATTCCAAGAGTTTGGCTTATTGATCATTTTACTATTGATTCTAGGTTCATCGAAGATATGAGTGCTCCAACTTCCAACCATTGGATATAATCCATTTACAACCAGCAAGGAGGAACGGCCTACAGTCCAGCAAGCTAGACCAAAGAGGAGAGTCACCGGATTTTTTCTTTTGGCACCAAAAAGATCGATTATTCACATATTTGGCTTTCAGTAGTATTAGAATGAGAGAAGGAGAAAGTAAATTGCATTACTTGAATATAGTAATTACATCATATTTATAGACTAAAATAGATCAAGTTTATTCAAACTCAAACTCTTAGACTCTATTTAGGACTCTATGTAGTTTATTTCAATCAATCTCAAACTCTATCATAATATAGTAAACTCTATCTTACTGAGAACTCCTAATGTAACTCTATACAACATCATCCTTATCATAACAGCCCATACGCTAATCATTATCTTAATTCCCTAACACGCCCCCTCAAACACATAGGGATCAGAAATCTTCATGTGTTTGATCACAAATGGCCGTAATATGACGATAGCTATGTAGATGATGATGATCTTGATGGTGTCATGATGTAAAGATGATAACAAGCCTATTGGAATGATGATGATGGGAAATGATGACCAGTTATATGATAGCATGATGAAAACCTGTGATGATGTGTCCAACTTTAAAGATGATGGTGTGGCAAGTAATGGATGACTGGCCATGACAATCCCATGTCAAAATGGTGAGAACCTGTTGCTTCTTCAAGAAGAAAAGAGCCTCTATAGGCTTGTACTAGAATGAAAATGGGCGAACACGGGCCATATTGAAGTTAGGCCAAAACAGGCCACCAATAGACCTCATTGGGTCAACTAAGATGCCACAATGGGTTGGCTTTTGGAGCCTATTTGAAATGCATGGGCCAACAATGGCCATAAAGACCTTCATAGGTCAGTGAAATTTCTTCAAAGGCTAAATCAAAGAAGGGCCACTATGGGTCAAACTAAACTTAATACTTGATGGATTATAAAAATAAATGAAATGAATATAATAGGCTAAATCAAAGAAGGGCCAGTATACCTCCTAGTTGCAATTATGTGGCGTAGGTGGTGACATTGGTATTGTAGTGTTCGGTTGGGATTAGGTGGACTAGTGTAGCCAGCTTGCGTGGGCTCTGGGATTGAAGAGCGTGGTGGAATGTTACAATCAATTTGTCCCATGATGGTAGTATGGAATGCTAATGTAGGTATCCCGCATCGGTAGCATAGGATGCTGTTGTGAGATATATATATGTGATTGGGTTCCCTCCTTCTCACAACTAGCTTTTAGGGGTGAGTTCTCCCAAGGCACATGATAAAGTGTGATCAAGCAATTAATATGGCAAGGTGAGCTTCTGCTTGTGTTTTTCTTGATCTGGTGATGGGAACTCTGATGGTTGCCTTGATGGCTTCACATTCACAGAGCTTACAATGAACATGGAGGAGAAAATGATCTAGATTGAACTGATAGAATCTGCCGTTGCAGGCGGCAATGATGGAACAAGGGAGGGAAAACGGGAAGAAGAAAGAGGAAGAGAGGAAGAAGAGGGAAAAAGAAAGAAAGAGAGAGGGAGGTAAAAAGAACATGAGAGAGATGTGACCGGGAATAAGGAGATCGGAAAAGGTAGAAGGGTCGCCGCTGGTTTGCTGTGTTTCAATGTCAAGAAGAGGGGGATAATGAATAAAGCAAAATTTCAGATTAAAAAAAGGGAAGGAGAGAAGTTGGGGGTCGAAAGGTTTGTTGCTGAGTCGCCGCTTCCGTCGCATTTGTTTGAACGAAAGAGGACATGAATAGTAGATTCGATTTAGTCAAAAACTTAGGTGTGTTTTATAGGTAGGGTTAATGGTAATTTTGTAATTTCGAGAAGTTTAGGGGCATTTTCATAATTTCAAAAATTTAGGTCAAACCGGTTCCAAGGGGTCAAATCGGGGGTTCTGGTTCAATAGTGTGTGGCTTCGGGTAAAAAAATGGAGGGTTGAGATGAGTTTGACCACAGAGAGTGGGTTTGTGTGTGTGGATCCACGAGATTGGTCGAAATGGAATTTTTTTGGGTAAAGGGGTAAATTGGGGTATTTTTGGCTGAAATTTGGTAGGGTGGGGTTTTGGACGTTCTAGGTTGATTGGTGGGGTTGTATTGGGCCAACTAGGCCCGGATCGGGCAAATTTAGAAAAGCACGGGTTTGGTTAATCTGGGGATTCGAAATGGAATCTTGGTGTGATGAAGGGGCAAATAAAGGATGTTTTGGGTGAAATTTCATAGGGTAGGGTTTTTGAACTGTCTAAGGTGATTAGTAAGGTCAGATTGGGCCATCTGGGCACAGGTTGGAAGGATTTGGAATCCAGTCAATTTGGAGTCTCAAAACAGAATCTTGGTGCAATGGAGGGGTAAGTAGAGGTGTTTTGGGCTGTTACAGGTGGGTATTTGGAGGTGTCTGGGATCTGATGGTGATGTCTGATTAGTCTTGGAGGGTTAAGATCGTTGGAATTTGTGTCAATGGAATGTTCTAGGACGAGATCTTGGTTTGATGGAAGGGCAAATGGGGGAATCTGGGGTTGAAACTTTATGGGTAGGTATTTTGATGTATTTGGAGTTTAATGGTGTGGTCTGATTGGTTCAGATGCATTAAGATCAACAGAATCTGGGTTCCGAGTGTTTAGGCTAACGAGAGGTATCAAAATGGAATATTCGCTTGATAAAGGGGTAAACAAAGGAATTTTGAGCTAAAATTTTACCGGTAGGTATTTTGAGAGGTCTTGAATCTAGTGGTGGTGTCTGATTTGAGGGTAAAAGTGTAGATAGGGGTTGATCGGAGCCATCAGATTGGTATCAAGCAAATTTAACTGTGGATTTGAGGGCTTTGGGGCTGATAGTTGGGCTTTTTGGGTGTTTCGGAGAGGTTGGATGGGTCCGATCGTGTGTTTTGGGTAAATTGGAGGTTCAGGTGATGGACTGAGCAAAAATTGGGTGCTGACAAACATCATAGATAGAAGAAACAAGCAAATGCTTGTCCATATTTTGAAAGGAGACCCTATTAGAGTAAAAGAGATTATGGTAATAGGAAACAATAGTGTGTTCAAATTCATCAAAAAACAATAGTGTGTTCAATTACCTTCAAATCAGAAGTCCAGTCCAGTCTTCGTTGAAATACTTAAGCCAATGGATACCATTCCTTGTACGCCTATTAGTGGCAGAAATATGGAAGAAACGTGTGTTCTTGTCCATATAATGCAGCCAATAACACTTGAATTGCTGCTTTCAATACATTTCTTCACGATCATACAATTGCTCTAGATCTGACCGGAGACAGCTATCTTCTTCAAGATCCGAGACTGTCATAATATTGTTCAATTTCTACAATTATGGTCTGAATCTCCTTAATTTTCTTTTTAAAATTAGTTTTGGACTAATACCATCTATGGAGGTGAAGCTTCCCTCGTTTGCATTTGTCCAGAAAGGTGCCATGATCTGAATTCCAGAAGTGTTGAAGAGAAGAAGAATAGTCACTGAAGGAGGTCCAAATCGCTTCAAATCTATGGATGGGTCTGTATTTTTTGGTGAAGCCTGTCAGACTGCAAAGAATGGGGTTGTGATCAGTGATCACTATCAAGACCCCCTGAGAGACCCACGACTTCAATGCAGAAGTAATTATTCCACTCCAGAAAGGATAATCAAGGCTGCTGTAGTTATCCAGGTGGCATAGCTCTGAATTACTTGAACATAATTTGACAAAAAACTTGCTATTATATGCTTTAAAGCAAACATTAACACTTCAGTTGTTGCAAAAGTGGGTATTATGGCTTTTAAATTTGAGTTGTGGATGAATTGTTGTTAGTGGTGATTATCATGAACTGTTGGTTGCTTGTAGGCTTACTGGTGTTGCCACAGAAATCATTCATACTACACGAGTCTTCAGAAGGCAGCACTCATTTCTCAATGTGGTTGCTAGGAGAAAGCTCAGGAAGCTCAGAATGGTTTAATCTGATCCTTTAGTAGTGTGGTTTTCCATGGCCCAAAGTTGTAACGAGTTATGCATTTCCATACATACAAATAATTGGTAATCATCTGTCCAAAATTTCTCAGGCTGCAAGAGAAACAGGGGCCCTAAAAGAAGCGAAAGACAAACTAGAAAAGCAAGTGGAGGAACTTACATGGCGCTTGCAGTTTGAGAAACGATTAAGGGTAGAGATGTCTTATCTTTTAGTGATGAAATTAAGCCTTTTGTGGCTATGGAGGCTATCCATAGAAATGCTATTACAGTAGATTTACAACATAGCTTCCCTTCATTCACTTACAGGCTGATCTGGAGGAGGCAAAAGCCCTTGAAATTTCCAAGCTATAGGATGCTTTTAATGCCATGCAAATATGAGAAGAGGCAAATGCCAAGGTTAACAAAGAACAATAGGCAGCTTGGAAAGCTATTGAAGAAGCACCTCCAGTCATTAAGGAGACACCAGTAATAATTCAAGATACAGAGAAGGTTAATGCATTAACTGCTGAAGTTGAAAAGCTGAAGGTAGAGCTCTAATCTTGAATTAGTTATACTATCTTATGGTCTTATTGTTACACAATCTATGTACCATTTTTTTTGCCATCTTGGTACTACAGGATATTGTAAAAAACTAGATAATAAAAGGAAGATGGAGAATAAAAGAGGTGGCCAATGACCCGGTCGGTACTTGAGATGGTCAGTGGGTGTTATTCACTTATTCCTTAGCATGTTGTGTTAGTACAATACATACTCTCTCACTCTCTCTTTCTCTCTCTTTCTTACAAACACACAAGAACACATGCACATAAATACCTCGCAGTAAGGTATTGAAGTGCCTCGCAATAAGGTATTGGGTCAGGACTATTCAAAATTTGGCAAAATCCAAGCCCAAACCTGGTCCATGAACACGTCTAAATAGATGTAACATCAAACAGAAAAAAAATGGTAAAACAGGATTCACAATTTCACATAGCTATGTAGTGTAAACATTCATAAAGATTTTGTTTCCAAGATCTACATTGTAAGAAAGTGTACATTTTAGAAGTTGAATGGTTCCTTGAGATGGTATTAGAGCCTGCTTAACCAAGTGATCTAGTGTTTAATTTTTGGGTGATTTGGTCTGAAAGGAATTATTAACACATCATGTATTTACAAATAAAATAGATAAAAGCAGGGTTTTCATGATATTGTCAATTTGGCCTTTTCTATTGGTATTGTCCCAAATTTTGATCCATTTGCATATGTTCTCAATCTTTTGATCCGTCTTGCAGACTAACAATTATGACAAGCTGGAGAGTTTTTCAGCAGCTTGGAACATTTGCAAAAATTGGGACAAAGTTCTCTTAGGCTATGTTTGGTTTGAAGGAAAAAGTAGGTAAAGGAAGGGAAAGGTAGGGAAACCTTTACAAACTTTGTATAAATTTCCCTACCTTTCCCTTTTTTTCCCTACTTTTTCCTTCAAAACAAACACAACCTTATTGATGCATTTTTTGTTAATAAGGATGAACAAGACTTGGATTGGTTTGGACCCAATCCGGTCCATATGCATGTTAATTGGATTGCAGTAGATGTTTCTGTATTTTTTAATATTTTCTGGTTTGTTCATATAATTTTAGTGTTTCATTCACTTTGAATTGGATTGGACACAACCGGGTCCATTTGCATGTTAATTAGTTTGGATTGGATTGGATTGCAGCAGATGTTGTAGTTTTTATCTATATATTTTCTGGGGTTCTTATGTTATTTTGGCGTTTCACTCTGGATTGGGTTGGACCCAATCCAAGTTGGTTTGTATAGGTTTGGACTGGGTTGGGGCTAATCCATTTATAAATGGACCAATGTTGGATTGTATTGGATTGGACCAAGTCCAGTCCAATTGACAGCCCTTCCGCACATTCCCCCATGCATTGCCATGTGTTATATTTTATGACACCAGTCCCCTGGGTAGAGACTTAGGTTTCTCGCTTTTTGTATGAAAAGCTGTTCATTTCACAGGTTAGTAATTTTCCTATTTTCTGACGTGGATTCCATCCACGGGTGCTTTGTTGTCCAAGAAAACGTGCCAGGGCCATGAACCAATATATATATATATTTTTATGCCATCAGAAAAACAAAGATATCCAGAGAAATCAGTTAAAATGGGAGTCATGGTTGAAAATGTCACAATTAGGGTGTGTTCTTTTTTTGGATTTTGAGAGGGGGGAAAGTTGGTCAATGGGATTTTGATTCTCATTGACTAAGAAACCTATGTTCTTTTTTTAGATTTATGTAGAGATTAGAGAGTTTATTTTCCTGGGTAAATAATTGATACCCATCTCCTAGGTAGGTAAATAATTTTCCCACGCAGGGGAAAGTTGCGAACACTTGAATGGGACAAAAATTCCCCTTTTAATAATTACATTTTATGGCTAAAATGGTCATTGCCTTATTTACTTAGGAAGTAAAAGAACATGGGTAAATGCACTTAAGAAACACTTACTTGGGTAAGTGTATTTACCTGGATAAATAACTTACCGAAAAGTGAATGGGGCCTTAATCACACATCAAATTTCTACTCAGATTACAAAACGTGAGTAGCAAGGTGCCAATTTGCTGGTTAATAAGATCTCTTGCTGGTTGTAGAGAAGGCTGTCTTGCACCAGGTTGCTGGGGGAATTATGGGTTTGGGGATGGGCTACCCCCATTTTATGGTTCCATGGAGCCAAAATAAATAAATAAATAAAAATATATCCAATAAGCACTCCCAACAGGGTATAGGGCTACAAGTTGGGCCGACTGATTTGAAGAATTTCAACTGGGCTCTGGCATTGAAAATTTAATAATTTCTCAACTTATCTCGATCCAAGTTGTGTCCCTAACCATATACCTCTTCATTTAATTTAAAATTGCTGCTCAGAGTTCCTAAAATTTCAATTTAGGATATGACTAAGGCAGAAGTAAAGGTGTCAATGGACCGGTATTGGGTTGGACGGACCAACAAGATATCTTGAATTGAACCAATTCAGTCCATAATATTTATTAGATTGGATTGGACCTGGTCCATCCGTAACAAATTTATATTGGATTGGATTGGATTAAGCTAATATCTGGTCCATTGATATAAGATAAGAATATGTGTCTGGACCGGATTTGGGTTGAAACCAATCTAAATCAAAAATGCATTTGAACAGATTGCACTGTCCAGACATTAAATTAGACCGGTTCAAATTGGTCCAAAACATTTATTGGATTAAATTGGACCTGATCCATTTATAATTGACTCACATTGGATTGGATCAGATTGGACCAAATCCAGTCCAATTGACACCCATAGGCAGAAGGGCATAATTTGACATGTGATGACAGATGAGGGCTGTTGGAAGGAGCTAGCTAGCTGTCCATGCAGGTGGAATCGAGTTCTATAGACTGATGATATGCTGCTATTTGAATCCTGTTTGATTTTCTTGTAGAGGCTGCATACATGCTTGAGATGGACTATTGAACTATGGACAATAGGAGATTAACAATGGGATATGTAGTATTCAAAGGGAAATTGGTCTAGCTGTAAAGCTTCATTTGATGTGTACCTCACCAGAGACATCTCCTCTGTTGCAATCACATTTATCAATCAAATTTCCTGTAGAACTGCATAAAAATAGATCCCATTATCGAATTCACATGGGGGATATATAATAACTGTATAACCTCAATCTTAAGGGTTTCTGGGTTTGAGAATGGGCTACCCCCTACTGTCACTGTGTAGTCCATTTGCCTAGGAAAAGAGAAAAGAACCAGCCAATTAATTAATTAGATATAAAAAAAACCCATTTCTCCCATGACCCATCCTGGTTGTGAGAAGCTAACAGTAATATATTCAAAAAGCTCAAGTACATAAAATTTTCTTGGCCCCGTTGACACAATGTTCCACGTTTGTGGTGCCTAGAATTGGAAATTCTATATCGAGGGGTAAAAGTGAAAAAGGAAAACATCAGGATGTTGACCAAAGTAGAGACAACACTCTCTTTTATTATATGGTAATAATAGATTCTCTTCTTCTTTTTACTTTTCTCCCTTAACTTTTCTTTTCTTATGTGATCATACTTGCAATTTACTTGGATCATTAACAGAGAAAAATACAAAACATTATCATTGCCAAGTGAATCTGTTCAATGACAATGGTGGGTTCTGCAAATCGAAGGCTTCTCTAGAATTAATATATTATGAATGGGTGCTTGCCATGTTTCCGTATTAATTAAACCCAGAATGGATGAATGTCCGCTCAGTTAGTTGTGTGGTTCAGGCTAAGAGACTAAAGACTTTAACAGTGAGAGGCTGGCTAGGATATAGGGAAAGCAACTGCGTGGGCAACCATTAAAAGATGGGCGGAGAATATTGGGGGATATTGAACCTAAGCTACTGCCAGTGCTGAGATCAGTCCATCTTCCTTGGTGGGATCCAGGGGAAACAGCTGCATGTGCACTAGGATGTGGCATTGGCAAAGCCTTTTTTGTACACTAGTCTGGAATTTGCCTCATCTTGATTTCCGTGACAGTTTCTGCATTCTGTGTGTGTCTCGAGAGAGAGAGAGAGAGAGAGAGAGAGGCAGGCGTCAAGTCAAAGATGGGATAAAGGTAGAATTATTGTATCAATATATATGCAAGAAACTCGATTCTAAACATTCTTTAAGAAGACTACATGGGTCAACTGGTATTTGGCCTTTAAATTTACTCACACACATAACAACGAGAGAGAGAGAGAGAGAGAGGTCAGCATGCATCGTTTGTTTGTAATTCATCCACGAGACAAAAAGCAGAAAGAAAGCATAAAAGCTTAAAAGGACTGGTTGGGACGTTAGGTTTTGGGTTTGGGATGTGTGTATTTGCTGTCCAATCTCTCACCTTTGGGATTATCTGCCTCGACCAGTCGGCCTTGATCCTCAACCCTGTGTATGCTTTTGTATATATAACTGGAGCGTACAAGATAAGAAAAGAAGGGACACCAAAGTAAGGAAAGCAGGAAAAGTGAGAGAGACGAGCACTTTAGTATTTTTACAAAAAGGATTTACGTTTCTACTCTTGGTCTCTCTCTCATCACTCGCTAGCACAGACCTGGATGTTGACAACAGTAAGATTTTATATTGCTAGATAAAGTGAACACAAACAAAAGATCAAAGTAACGAGTTGAGGATTCAGAGTTCAGATACAGAGGAATCCCTTGTTTTGTTTCCAAGCAACAAAACAGAAAATTAACGAATAATATTGTCACTAGATGGCAGCAGCCTCCATTCAGGGCTCAACATCATTTGATCAAGACTGAGTTTAGAGATATATAGATGCAGCAGGTGTATGAGTGTATCAACCCGTTTGTCACCAAACTCGCAAGTCGCAAATAAAGGACAAAGATCGATAAAAGGAGATTAGATTAAAATTTGTGCAGCACCCAAACGATAAATAGGACAAACGTAACACTTGGTCCCTCCTCACTTTCTCAGGGAAGGGAAGTTGCACCTCAAACTCAAAATCAACTGACCACCTGAGAGTTGGGCAGCAAACATACATGCAGCATGCGCTTGTCTTGTTCAAGTATAGAGGGAGGGTTTCTACTTTCTAGTAAAAAACGAGTTACCCCATACTAGATAGAGTTGAGTTTTTCTCTGTCCCAGCGACTCAGTGAGTTATCAGTTAATCAGGGGGATATGGAGAAATACAAAAATAAGGCCAATGTGCTTGGCATGATCAAATTGTCTCCTAGCTAGCTAGACCTATCAATGGTCGGGTCTAACCAACGGAACCGAACCAACCAGAGCAGTCGAACCGATTGTATCAGTTCTGGTCTTTGGTTTGTGACTTGTTTTTGTGTCAATTAGGTCAATTGGGATCAGCTCTTAATTTTTATTCCAAACTGATTATATATATAGTTAGGTAGGATAAATTTTATAGGCATAAACAGTGTATAAGATAATTTTGGTTAAAAACACTTGTTTTATCAACATATGAAAAATTATATTATAAAAATGATCCAACCCTGTCCAGACCCAGACCCGCATGATCGAAACGCCAGTCAAATCAAATGAACAGTGTTTGTGATAGTACTCAGCTGAAATAATTAATGCCGGCCGGTCCCCTGAATTGTTAGAGTATTGCTTATTAATGCATCCAACGACTATATATATATATATATATATATAGATTTAATTCGATTATCAGATTACCTTCATTACTTTAGGTTAAAATTAAAACTAATTATTTTATATGACCAAACCAATCTTTTAATGTAATATAGATGCCTAATAAATTTTCTCTTCCTTTCTTTCATACGTCTCTCTCCGACATCAAATTCATTGGAATTTGGAAGGGAGAATATTTGATTTCATATTCTCTAGATACAAAAAAAAAAAAAAAAAAAAGCTTATATACAAAGTTCCATGCCAAAAAAGCCCATCTGCCCAAAACTTATTAATTCTTGGTCATTGGAATGTTCTCCTACCTAATTAATCTATTCACTTTTTATTTGCTAGACGAAGCAGATTAATATTAACCATAATAATAGAAACACCTTTGTCAATGGTGCTCTTGCACCGAACTTTGACTCAACAACCTAGCCTCCAAAGATTTAATAGCTGATGATCTTTCTAATGAGTCCAAACTCCAAACATTTGAAATTTATATTACCAAAACACAAAGACACACACACATTGGAAACTAGTTTGCTATATGAACTTAAAAGGGTATTAGGCTGAGTTTGGGAGTGCTTATTTGAAAAATAAATGCTTAAAAACAACTGTTTATTTTAACAAGTGCTCATGAGTGTTTAGTGAAAAATCATTTTTTTCAGACATGGGTAGTATAAATACTTTCAAAATGATGTTGTAGGCCAAGACAGGCCATAAAGGAAATAAACACTTAAAAAAATAGACCCAAATTCTCAGGGCTAAGTACTTAATTATTGGTGTGGTCCTGGCCCAAAATAAGTGCTTATTAGAATAATCGCTTATTTTTAAGCACTCCCAAATTTAGCCTTACTCTTATTTCTCATTTGCAAATCATCTTCGTGAGAGAGATTTTCTTAAACACTGCTTTTTGATAACAGCTGAAGATGCTGAACTGAAAAGCTTATTGCTTTGTCTTTTAGTAAATAAGTTTTTCTCCTTCTGGCTAAAACTGAAATTGGATATATCATTATACCCATGAAAATTTTATTATTTAATTATTTTAATAACTAAAAGACAAAGCAAAAAGTCTTTCAGTTCCACAACTTCAATTGTTCTCAAATGCCCCCTAAAGATTTAGTTTCTATGAAATTCATTAATCTTCTAAAGTAAAAAGGATAAATAAATTTTCTAGCAAATTTAAGTATCCTACTGGATCCTGTGATATTCTTAAGACTAATGCTATTTATTGAATCCAATGGTATGAAATATTAAAAACGGATATAGTTAATTTATTAAATCCTCTAATTCTTTTTTTTTCTTGTTATATGCTATAATAATATATAACAATAATGTGAATATGGAGAAGAACAAGGGTTTTAGTTATGGATGAACTAATACAAAGAAACAAGTAGGGATTATTCGACAATTACTTCCCAAATCCTTAAAATTAGCTTAACCCCCCACTTGAACTCTCTCGCGCTATTAAAAAAAAAAAACTTTAAGAGTTCAACTAGGGTACATTCATTAAAGTGGGCTTACTTTTCATTGGTTTATACCTTACAAAGTGTACTTTCATGTTTAACAAGATATACTTACCATTACATTCAACCAATCACTTTATTTAATGTACAGTGCAGGGGATGCACCATAAGTTTTGCCAAACTTAAAACTTTAAATTTCAAATATATTAGAGAAAAAACTGACAAATAAAAAAAAAAAGAAAGAAAAGAAACTAAAAGAAAGAATAGAACAAGAAGACAATAGAGGATTCATAGAGATGCATGTATGCAAAGCATGTTTGGGTCTGGGTTAGTTGTACTGATTTTGAGCCTGACTACCGCTACCTTACAAACATCTCAGTTATTGTCACATGTACAATGGATCAGGTCTCATGACTTTCATCTTCTCTGTCTTGCACTATTGCACATGCAGACACCATCCCATAGATTATGCTTATAGAGTTATATTATAGTCCCTTTAGAAAGAAAAAATGGACGGGTTTAACTGATAAGTAATTAAGCAGGCAGAAACCGACCCGAATTTACCATCTGGGATTACTCAATCCTGATATATCAAGTCAGAAAAGGGGAGGGTTCAATATGGGCGGGTTAGTCCGCTAAGAATCAAATGAATGAGGTGAGGAGAACAGTGATAATGGGGTAAATCCAATAGTCTGATGCGTAGCGCTTTAATTTTACCCGTCATATTTCCCTTTTTAAGTAAGCACTCGTAATGAAGTAAACAATCGGTAACATCTGATTGAAATGGATTTTGGACCACCTAGCTATCCAGATCCAAATTAGGTGGTCCACTAATTGTGTGAACCTGATTGCATGTCTGAACCAAGCTCAGAACAATCCACGATGATGTTTTCATTATTGGTGCTAATGTATATACAAGTGCAAAAGAAAAAAGAGTTATTAAGCATGACTAAGCTAAGTGACTGACGCTAGAAAGAAGGAAAATGCTAGCTAGAGACTCTTTGCAGGTTTCTTTCTTCTTCTTCTTCTTCGTTTTTTTCTTCTTATTACTAATATATAGAAGCCCAGATGAATTACAAAAGAAATATTAATCTCCTCGTACCGAGAAAATAGATAAAAAAAGATACAACTCAATGGCGATAGAAATACTAGGTCTATGAAAAGTAATTAACTAGCTAGCTCCCTTTGGGAGGACAGAAAAAGAGAGAAGAAGAAAATGACGGAAGAGCTAGGTAACTAACCTGTGGTATAATCGATCAACTAAAAAGATAAAAAATGGAGAGAAAAATATATATAAAAGAACAAAAACCTTGAAAGCTAACCTTGCCACGGTTTTTGATTCTGCTGAGACTGATCATATGGAGAAGAAGAACTCATGCAGTGATCAAGACCCGCCATGTTGAGAATATCTCTGTGAGAGAAAGCTCTAAGTCCCAAGAAATCTCTTGTCAAACCATCATTCCCACCCGCTCCACCTCCCCCACCACTGCCACCACCTTCATTTCTACTGAGGTGGTGGGTTGTTGACGTAGTCTTGGAGAGAGATTCATTGGGATTTCCATCTCTTTTCGAACTCAACATCCCAAAGGGGTCTTCATCAAAGGGAGGCCCATCAAACCCAGTTGCAGAAGAAAGAGAAGTCATCATGTCTTGAAGAAGAGAAGGACCTCCAGCTCCTGCAGTTGCAGATACGTGGTCAATAAGGCCAGAAACTACACCAGCTTTACTCCTAAAAGTAGCCAAGCCATGAACAAATCCACTTTCCATCTCTTCACGTGAAGACAAACAAAGACCATAACCAGTTGTAGTTGTAGGAACAGATGTAGCAGTGTTACCAGTAGTAGCAGGCATGTGAGTTTGGTGGGGTCTGAGCATTGTTGACGAGGAGGGTTTGCTCATTGTTGCACCCATCTGAGCTGCTTTTTGCAGTAATGCAGTTGCGGACATATGTGGGGATGCTGATGGATTGTAAGGCGGAAGGGAAGGAGTAGGATTAGGATTAAGGTTTTCATGATGTATTGAGGGTTGCGTCCGTGAGAATTCCTGGTCTATCCTCGTAGAGAAGAGTGATGAGGAGAAATCAATAGGCGGTGGACCTGGCCCAGCTCCTACTACGGATGAGCAAGCTAACCATGGCGGTGTATCCGACCTCAGATTGAAATGCTGCTGCTGCTGTTGCTGCTGTTCTCTTTTCAGGGATAGTGCTCGAAGATCATGGTTATTAATTAATTGGGGTTGTAGGTTTATGTGTGATGTTGAAGAGCCAGGTTGAGGGGCAAGAAGTGGGTTCGTTGTGATTGCTCTTGCACTCTCTTCTGCTAAAGCATCACAGAAGGCTCTGTGAGTGATGAAACTATCCCTCCTGCAACCAAAAAACAAACACAAAATACCAAAAGAGAAAGAACCGTCACAAATTGCTAATACAGTGCAAAGACAATCTATATATGTGTTTTGTTTTTCTTTTTCTGTTTCCATTTTCTTTTTTTTTCCCTCTCTCTCTCTCTCTCTCTCTCTCTCTCTCTCTCTCTCTCTCTCAGTGTACAGAAGACATAGCAGGTTTCATCGTTAAAGTATCTCTCTATTGCCATGCTTTTTCTTTCTATAGACTATAGCTACTACTCTCTTTCTCTCTCACACTCACAAAGGCACAAACGCACGCTCGCGTACACGCACAGAACTGAATAACTTTTTCTATTTTTTTGGTAGAACAGAATTATGGGTTGATATAGGTAACTTACTAAGCTTGAATCATCGATTTCATTCTTGAATTTGAATAATCGATTCCGTTCTCTATTATTCCTCTCTCTCTTCCTCTCTCTCTCTCTTTCTCTCTCTCTCTCTCTCTCTCTCTCTCTCTCTCGTATTGGATCGATCCTAACGAACAAAATTCAGGCATATATAGTTCTTATTGGAGTTATCGTTTTGATAATGATATATATGATCGGGGTTTGGTTTCATTTTATTCTTCTTACCTTGAGAAAAGGGTTCCACAGTCACATCTGTACTCTCTTGTGCCACAAGTCTTGGAGTGAGCTTTCCAATCTGATTGAACCGCGTAACGCTTTGAACACTTATCACATTTCCACTTCTTCTCTCCATGCTTTCTGCAAAAGTGCTTCTTGATCCCTGTGAGGTCTCCTAGAGCCCTTGATGGGTCGTGGTGCACACATGTAGGTTCTGGGCACACATATACTCTCTTCTTTACCTCTTTGCTTGTTCTTTGCTTAAGCTTCCATGGCAGATTATGCCCTCTCCTATGAAGCTGAAGGTTCTGGTCTCTCTGAAACCCTTTGCTACAAATCTCACAAACGAATCGATTTGTTGCCAAGAGAGCCTTAGGAGACAGAGCTATCACTTCTGCATCCGGGTCTGATCCCAAACCAAAGAAAAACAGCAGAAAGTACAACAAGAATATGATCAATAAGGAATTAATTGAAGATAATAAAACATGGAGTTTAGTTATTAAATTGGGACCTGGGTTGCCTGGAAGGTTTCTCTTTTTCTTCACGACTGGCGTTTGATTTGGTGAGGCAAACGACTGTTGAGGGTACATGGCGCCTGTTTCAGCTTTGTTGCCTGAGGAAACACTTGCTTCACCAGATGCAGATGTCAAATTAGACATGTTCTCCTGATCAGCAGCTGGGTGTTGCTGGATTATGAAGCCCTTCATCATCTTCTCCCTCGTATGTAATTCAAGGGTTTGGTGGGTAATGACTGCAACTCTATGGTTCCTTCATAAGCCACAGATCTTTCAACAGCTACTTAAAAGGTTTTCTTAGATCTAATGATAAAACCTAATTTTAGAAAAAAAAGGTAACCAGTAAAATGAGATAAAACCAGGAAGAGAGTTCACTTCAATCTTTCAAGTAGTCCACCCTGTGATACCTATACTTGTTCAGTTGCTTGGTAGTGGTTCCTAGTTTCTTTTGCTTCAAATGAAATGTAAGAGATAATTACTTCCTGCAAGGGGAAGAAGAAGAGGAGGAGGAGTTGGAGGACGAGAAAAGTTGGGGTGAAGGCAACTAAGTGGAACTGCACCAGACCATCAAGCATCTATCTTTTCTTCCATGTTTCAACAGCGACCTTGCTTTCTGATACCAGCAAAACATTCAACAAAAGCCAGAGAGACGGAAAAAAAAAAGGAAAAATGAAAAATGAAAAACGAGAGAGAGAGAGAGAGAGAGAGAGAGAGAGAGAGAGAGAGAGAGAGAGAGAGAGAGAGATGTGGATGAGAAGAGATATCCCTCTGTAATCCTCCAACCTTTCTAAAAACCATACCCCCCAAACCACAGCCCAAGCCAATAGGCATACACTGACGTCCCACTTTCTGTCTTTTCTTTTGTTCTCTTCCCAAACTTCAGAAAAATCTCTCTTTATTTTTATATCTTGCTTTTTGCAATATATTTTTTAATTCTTTTTTCTTTAATCACATCGCCTTTCCCTTCTCTTAAAAAGTAGAAAAAAAGCAATCAACTAAAAAAAGAGAGTATGATTTGCACAGAGAGACAAACTGGGGTGGTTTATCATGTCAATATATATATATATATATATATTTTTTATACTGTATGGGTGGTAGAGTTAAAAGCAATCCTTCTCAGCTTTCTGCATTTACACCAACATGATTGGTTCATTGATTGAACCCAGCAGACATGCTCATGAAAAACAGTTCTCTTTCAATCTCGTTCTTACAAGTCTTTTCTTTATTATCACAACATAACAACAATCAATCATCATAATCGTTGAAACTTGAAACCCACCACCTCACCCTGTTCAAACTTACCTTTACTTTTTTTTTTTTTTATGTACATATATATTTTTTTGCAGTATTTGTATATTTCTCTTCAGATTTTCAAGCGAGTCAAACCCGGGTTTAATTTGGACGATCTACTCTTAATGAGAGCATGGGTCAAATACATAATCTGCTGTTGTGGAGTATTCTCCAGCTTATGATTACAGCAAATAGAACAGGCAACGATTTGCCCCGAGTTGAACTCGTTTCCTAATTAATTGTAAGACCCAAATATTCATGGCTAACCCATATAATGATATAATAGATATATATAGAGAGAGAGAGACTGATCACCCCATGTCACTAATTAATTGTAAGACCCAAATATGATTAATTAGTGGTTTATCAAAAAAAAAAAAAGATTAATTAGTGAATAGGCAGGCAACTAGGTGTACAAGGTGCAGATTTAAAGCCCTAAATGTCGTCAAATTGTCAACGCTCTGCGCTTTTAATATTAGAACTACCGTTTTAATAGTTTCCGCGTGGTTCAATTGAATCTGCATTGCTTGCTCAACAATGGGCTCGTAATATAACAAACAGTACTCTTGCTTAAATTAATTAATAGAAGAATTACTGTAACATATATAATATAATAAACCTTATAAAACACACAGAATTACGAAAATATGAAATAAAAAAATAATAAATATAAAAGTGAGTTGGTATGGAGTTACACTGTCTTCCGGGTTCCATGTTTTCTAAGGCTTTGTGTTCCCCTCACGAAACAAAAAAGGAATAAAAAAGTAAAATAAATTATCAATTGTTTTTTGTCATTTTCTTGTTTTATTATTCTGTAATTTAATTTTCAAATGGGTTATAGGTTTACCAATATGCGCTCCCAGCTCATCACACCATATTTTGTGATTAATTCATTCTCTTTTCTTAAAATATATTATATATTATAAATTTATTCTAACAAAAGGTACCCCACGTGATATTCCTCTTTGTTCTCTTATATGGATTTTGATATATCCAATATTCCCACACCCTAATTTTACTAATTTCACTCTTATATATCTTTTCCTTTTTTTTTTTTTTTGTTTGGTTTGGTGTTGGGGGTCTTGCACTCTTGGGGGAGGGGGCAGTGTCAATTGTCATTTGATTGTGTTGAGATTCAGAAGTGAAAAATCCAGGGATGCCGGAGAGGAGATGAGAGCAAAATAGCAACTGGGGAATTGAAGGGACGAATCATTCTCGATATTGTGATAATTGTCCTCGATCTCTTCCTGTCAAATTTCAATTCTGGGCCAACGACGATATACCAGGATGCCTCCTTTAGTACAGAATGATTCAATTCGGACCATTGATTTTGGGTACACCAATCCTTACGTATTTTTTTTTGTATTGTAGGTCAGATTGCCACCTTGTCTCTATGGAGTTGAATTCAGGGAGTAGCATTCAGACGTTGTTCACTAGTAATACTTATTAAAACGTTTTGGATTCAAATTGAGGAAAAATAAGAGAAATAAGTGGTGAGATTTGAATGGGTGAATGGAGACATATGCTCTGTTATGGTATGGAAATGTTTTATATCGTGATGATTCTGGGTCTGGGCTATGGGGAAGCTTTACTCAATGAGACTGGCTTCATGCAGGAGTACTGTCCCCGATAGACAAGCCATCAGAATGGAATAATGAGATATGGGTCCCACAGCATATTTATTCTGATCTAACGTTTGGATACGGCACACCCCATCAATTTCCCACCAATCATGTGGGGTTTTTGGGTGGACATGTCAGCAGCAACGCGTGGCAAAGTAAGAGAAGAGAGAAAAAAAAGCTGTGAGTACACGGCAGTAGGAGCAAGTAAGGTCAAAGCAAAGCAGTTTATTACTAGACGCTGAGAGAGAGAGAGAGAAAGAGGTGAGATGGTGTGGTGGGGCCGGCGGAGGGAATACAATGCAATTGCCGCGAAAGAGGAAGAGAATAATCTGTTTGTCGTGTATGGGGCACTGGGAGTTCACGAGCAGGTATAGTGAAGACCACGTAGGTCCCACTCTAAATGATTGTGTGATCAGACACCCACACACACTAATTCAAATTCTCTAAAGAACCTTCCTGATCAACTTTTGCTTGGCCACGTGTATGGTAGAGATGGAATGGTTTAGGGGTCCATCAATGTATGTATGAAGCGTATGAAGCGTATGAAGCGTTACATCTGAGTGGGTACAGTAGATGGTTTGTTTGGCTACAGCCGAGAGAGAGAGAGAGAGAGAGAGAGAGAGCGGAGAAAGAGTTCGCCTTCCCGGCCTTTTCTTCTGTCGCCTTCCGATCTGCGAGTGCGACCCCACGAAAAGGACGACTGCAAGACGACTCTGTTTTCTTTTTTTTTTTTTTTTTTTCTTATAAAGAAAAGACGATTGTTTTTTTCCGACACGTACACGTGTTCTCTCATCATTGGTCAGAGTCAGAAATTCAGAACAGCCAGACATGCAGAATGCGTGAACCGTCACAGCTCTCTCTCTCTCTATCTGACGGAGTTCCTTGTCAGAAAGAGGCGCCAAAATTCCTTTTGACACCTGTTTTCAGCTCTTATGTGGACCCCAAACAACATTGACACGCATCGGAGAGAGAGAGTCAAAGCAAGCGTCGAGGGAGGAAATGTTGTGTGCCGTGAGATCAAACCGAGAAAAATGCTAGGCCGATGGGAAGGAGGAGGACGACCACCAAATTGGTGATTTGGGGGGCGGTGATACACATGGGCCCACTGCGGTGCCGTATGAGGGAAAGCTGCTAACTGGGGGCCCATAAGAAGAGATGCCGAACAGGCACAGCACCACAGCACCAACTCGACTTCGACCAACAAGTAACAACAGCCCAACACAACAGGTGATTCGCGCTCACCTCTGTCAATATTCATTATTCAAAGTCCGACTACAAACAAAAGTTGCAAGTTAGGGCCCATGGACCTTGCTTTTAAAATTTAAAATTTGGCCCAAATTTCTTAATTTCCTAGTATTTTGTTTCCGTAAGGCTGTGTTTAGAAACGATACAAATAGAGTATAAATTTCGGTTCAGGGTAAATTTGTACTTTAGTTCAATTTTGTTTATATTTAGAAACATTACATTTATGCATTGAAAAATGATAGATCAATGTATATTTACATTGATAATAAGATGTAAAAGTACATTAACAAAAAAAAAAAAGTAAATTTCCATTCAAGTGGACCTTTGATAAAAAAAAAGGCATATGCTTTATTAGAATTTGTGTTTGCACCCATTATAGTTAAAAGTCTGTTTAATAAGAAGATAAATCTGTCAGTACAAAATTAATCCAACTTTGCAATTTATATAGGCCATTTTATATTCTATATATTTGCATTCATACTTATTTGCATCGTTTCCAAACACAACCTAAGTTACATTTAGCTCTAATGTATTCCAACCAAAATTTCAAATTATTTTGAAATATTTTTAATAAAAATTCTATTTGAACTAACCAAACAAACTTTTAGTTTTTAATGTATTTTCGTGATTATTTATTTCAGATTTTTGAACATTTTAAATATTTTCCCATGTATTTTTTCATAGCAAAAAAAAAAAAGGTCCTTTTCGTTTCGTTTTAATAAAAAAAGACTAATAACCGAAGTTTTGGGTTCCGAAAACCTTGACTTGGACTTAAAGAGTATAGAATAGAATACAATCCCAGCTTGCCCCTTGATCTGATCAATACATGTTCTTTTTCTCAGCCGGCCGGCCCCTTTCTCTTCACGCTACGTGAAATATCATAATCATTAAGGTTGTGTTTGGATTGTGGGACAGAAGTAGAAAAGTGGCATGAATTTCACAATTGAATTCGATGGGATGATGGCAATGACTGACTTTTACTGGTCAGTCGTTCCATTTTCCATAGAATCAACCAAAAAATGCGGCTAAAAGTCTGCTGTCGTCCACGCTTTACTCCTTTGATCTTCCAAAAATTCTTTCTGCCTATGGTTTTCCAATTCCGCTGCAACTTAAATACAGCCTAAAAAACAAATAGGGGATTTCTCTACCAAGTGAGTGTTTACAGTAGCTAGCAGTAAGGGTGTCAATGGACTGGTTTTGGATTGGACCCCGTCCAGTCCAAAATCAATTTGGACAGATTGGATGAACCAACAAAATATATTGGATTGGACCAGTCTGGTCCAAAATATTTATTAGATTGGATTGGACCTGGTCCATTCATAATAAATTTATATTAGATTGGGTTGGATTAAGCTAATATCTGGTCCATTGATATATGACAAGAATATAGGTGTCAATGGACCAGGTTTGAGTTGAAACCAATTTAAATCAAAACAAATTTGAACAGATTGGATGGTCCAGACATTGAATTGGACCGATCCAAAATGGTCTAAAATATTCATTGGACTGGTCCATTTATAATGGACTCACATTGAACTGGATCTGATTGGACCAAATCCAGTCCAATTGACACCCCTATCTAGCAGCAATATGTACTGTTGTGAAGTTGTAAAGAAACATGGCTTAATAGCACAGGGAATCCAAAGTTCAGGCAGGCGAGGTACCCTCCATTTCGCCAAAGACAATAGTTTACTATTATAGCTTGGCGCCTGGCCGTTTAACATAGAAACTGATGAAAGACAAAGTTGAAGAAAAGTGCTTCTGCTTTTTAGCTCCTTTAATAGATTGTCATTGTCTGGCTAGGTATACATTGTCATTGACCCTTTTATATTAGTACAAGAATATAATATATGGGAGTGAGGGAGGAAAAAAGAAGCCCTAATAAGGTCTTCCATTTTCATGAAATGAAAAGAATATTATAAAACTGGCTCCAGTATATGTTGATGTACAGTGGATGATCAGATTTAACTAAATGGGTAGTCATAGCAGGTACAAAATCAACAGTTTCACTTCACTAAACATTTCTGGTATTTTTTCATTTCCACACCACTGATAAAGAATCGAAGTTTGCACTCTCTCTCTCTCTCTCTCTCTCGATTTAATCATTTAACTACTTCCAGTTAGGACAGGAAAACAAACCGTACCAGTAATTATCAGGGAACCCATTCACCAAAACAAGCACTTTCATTTAAGAATATCATATGCAACATCCCCTTGTCAACTTCACGCGCACAACACAGGAATTGACCAGGTAAAACTTTGTTTGCTGGCCAAAAATACAAAAAAGAAAAAATGTTAGCTCAAGATCTTGAAAGTCCAATTGACATTCCAAAACTTCATTTCGTCTCAAAATAATTGTGTTTATTGAGGAAAGAATGGCCGACAGTATGACTGAAATTACAACTCTAAAGCAGTATTGGAATACGAAGCCCATCATAGCTCAATTGTACATCCAGACCCTCTGTTTCCATTAACCCTCTGAGTTCCTCGTTCACTTTATCATGATCCATTAAATGCATCATTCCTGTACATGTAAGTTCAGGAGAGGTTCAGAAGAAATAAATTGTTTTGTTTCTCATTTAAGGGGTTTTCGCCAATATATATTCAATGACTATACCTCCTTAAATTTCACAATAACACTTGAGCCAAACAGTGCTAATATTGTGTTACAAAAACAACAATGAATAAATTAAATGAACATAAACTAAGGTGGATTGGCTTTGCCAAAGTAAGGACAGAAACTGGACATTAGGCAAAAGACAAATACCCATGGGAAAAGTTATTGGCTACCACCAGGTCGGAGGAATTGTGTCTGAAAAATGCATTTTTCAGTTAAAATTTAGGGTTTAAGTTCAGGGTTTAAAGATTTTGGTTTAAGGTTTTCGTTAGAGTATACAAGTTTAGGGTTTTTATATAAAAATCAAGTGATCGGACGCTTTCATCTGACCATGGTAGGAATGAATATGTGCTCTACACATGGAGTCTGGAGCAATGAATCTTACTGGGTAGAAAACACTAGAAAATATAGATAAATAACAAAAGGTAGTAGAAAATATTACACCAAGAAGTTCTATGCTTCCCCTTTTTCCATTTTTCTTTTTCTTTTTGACAGTCCATCTTGTTTCAAATGAGTTTATGTAAGGTTCTTTGTGAAGCTAAATAAAAAGCATAGGAGGAAATACTGAATTAATTCAGTGTGGCAAGCTTCATGATACAGGATGTGCATTATACTCCTGAGTGGATAAAATTTGGCAACCCTAACATGTATCAATTACATTTAGAATGTCAATAAACAATTATCCAGAAAACAAAAACACTCTTGATATTACAGTAATATGATTTGGCCAAGTTCCTTGATGGGTTAGGTGGTCCCTTAAGCCTTTTTTTTTTTTTTTTGATAGATGGTGGTCCCTTAAGACCTCCACATTTAATGAGGGTCAAACCAACTTATTTCTCTTTATACAGATTTTAACTTTATTAATGAAAAATTACTTCATGCTACGTGCCTTCCACTAACAAACAACTGAGTCTCAATTGATTGCAAACCACTTAGACATTCATATTACACCAACTCTTTGGTGCCTAACACACAAAAGGGAGCTAATACCTAGACATACAGCAAGTTACGAAAAAATTTCATAAAGAACAATTCACATAAGAAATGTTTTCTACAGTTCTAGTTCATCTTACAAATGATTCTCAGTTATATGGTAAATATAGATCATAGAAAAGGTGGACGGAAATGGAAAATATATTAAATGACTTGATGCCCTTTGTTTAGAAGAGACAAAATCATTGAACTAATAAATTTGAACAGGATTTTATAATATATTAAGTCTTTGCCGGTGTAAGCTTGTCTTACACTGTCAATTCCAGGCCTGGATAAAGGAGGGTTGCATACTTGCATCAGGTTGGCAGCTGGAAAACTTTTGCCAAACTCTCATTTTCTAATATATTAAGTGGGATGCATAACTTTAGGGAAGTGGTTATGGAGATTTTTGGTGAGTAAAACAGCCAATGCCATTAAAACATGAAGAGCAAGTATGGTCTTCAAGGTAGTGGGTGGGAGGCCGGTCCTGGAGATAAGAGCAAAACAACCAGTGCCATCGTTAGGTAGGTGGTGAAGCAGATTGACATCTTGGGTTGATTTCTTTACCCCTAAATATTTTATTGTATGACTATTTTATCCACTGAAATACAAAGCAATAGTCATTAAGATCAGCTGATTTAGACATTATCAAATGGCTCCTAAGGTCCTCGGTGAGAGAGACTGAGAGTGCATCTAATCCCTAAGTATTTCTGGTGAAATCTATTTCTTCGGCCCCATCCCATCAGAAGTTAAATACTTTCTTAGTGAATCACTTCATATGAATGTCAATACTTGTGATATGCTTTAGCACATAGAAGAATTGGAGATTGTCCCTTCATGTATGTATACTTAGTAACGCTAAGGGTTAAACATTTTTTATCCACAGCACATATACTGATATGCTACCAAGACATGGGAGATTATGTTGAAGCATGCATTTCTAAGAGTGCTGGTTTGAGCCAGCCAGGGGAATGCTTTGCTAATAGGCTCCAATGATCTGTTACTGAATACTGGTAAAAAAAAACGGTTGTTAGCACATCTTAGTGTTCGTATCCACTAGGAGGCAGTGTGTGGATTAGGATTGCACCCCTCTCACCCCTTCGGTGGCTTCAGAGGATCCAGAAGTAAAACCATCAAGGTGTGTTTCAATCCAATCAAATATGGGGATTCCATTATAGAAGTGGCAATGTACTATTACATTAAGGGATGAAATTTATGTTTTCTAGTGGCATTAGACAAGTTGAGGTAGGGGACTTCAAGTAATGATTTGAGGGATGCAAGATGTGTCCGTTGACCCTTGCATCTTAAGGCATCTACTTGTGGAGGTGAGAACCTTTTTGTTTTTTGAGGAGGTGAGAACCTTGGCTGCCAGAATTAATTTCTCATTTCAGATGGTATCCAAGGTCTGCCAGTTCATTGGTAAAATGTCGGGATAGGGGAGGGGTGTCAAGGTCTAGATTACATTAGGAGCTCACATCTTGAGATAGAATTTATAATATTTTTCTGTTTTTTTCCTTCCATATTGATTGTTGGTATCTCCTGTCTATGGGGTTATGGTTTTGCTTCAACTTTTGTTCTTTCCTAGCTTCTTTCTTCCTCCAATCATATGAGGTTATCTGTGATTTTTTATTATCAGCTTTTATTGTTAATAAAGGTACTATTGCCAAAAAAATATAAAACCCACTGAAGCTATACAATATGGATTTGTACATGACATGATGAACCATCCAGGCATAATCAGGTTTCAAGGTGGAAGAGCACAATAGCCATGCTTAACAGCCAAAAGAGAGCTTATTCCTTTCTGAGAAACTGATGAAAAAGAGTATACATCCAGTGTGGTAGAAAAAAAATAAATAGAACATACCGGTGAAAAGAGTTCTCTTTGGTTGGATCTTCCTAACTTCCTCTAGAGCCTAGCAAGGAAATGGACATAAAATATAAACTTAAACCTGAATTGGATAATCTATTACCAAAGAAGAAAACTAATGTTTCACCTTTGGGAGTCCAAAATGCGTTGCAGATGAACGACCTGGTCGAAGTGCATCCTGAAAAAAAATTATTTAACAACGACATAACAAAATAGTCATGATATGGTGCAGACCACGTTGTCAAGAAAAAAAAAAACTTGGTCCCAGCAATCTGGGTTTTGGGGTCTTGGGAGGGGTAGACTGGATATGGTCCTAACCTTGGTCTTTTTTTTTTGCACGAAGTGGATGCTCTCAGACATGAACCCGTGTTCTCATGCTTACCAGCCTAAGATTTTACCATTACACCAAGTACAGCCTCCTACTTTCACTAATTACAAACTACTAATAATTGAAAGTTGCTGCTTGTCTTTTCAAAAGAGCACTTGTTTGAGTAATAATTAGGAGGTGCCCCTTTGCCAAAAACATGGGATGCCCAAATAACTACCATAAGAAAAGGAAAGCATAAGAGTAAAGGGAAAAGGGATGGGAAGAAAGCACCAGAATCAGGATTTCACAATCCTTGAGAAGTGGGTATGTTTCTTCAGGTATATCACTTACATCACTGCAAAAGTAAAAAATCAGTGCTGGAAATATTAATGAAGACTGGAGAAAATGCAACACCAATAATTAATGAATTGTCAAAAGCCTTGGATGTTTAAAAATCTTACCTAATGTAACAGACATTACCAAAACGAAAGCCAAGAGAACGGTAATTCTTCCCATGCCATACAGGTAAAGGAGTAATCTGAAGAAAAATAAAAAATATTTAAATAAATCATAAGTGTAAAAAATTCAGGGATGCATGAGATATTGAAGTCGCCACTTAAATCATGCCTAGTTTATTTATGGATGCCTGAACTGCCCCTTTATTCCCATGTCTTTTATATCCAACTTGAACTAATGACATCATCCCATCCTGTTTCCATCCCTCACTCCCTCATGTGAAAAAAAAAACCTTTGTAGTTCTGAAATTTATGGATCTATATTTGATTTTATAAAAGATTTTTACTGCACCTGACCTTTTTCTACCTCATTCTATTGATATATTTGACTATGTAATTTAAGTCATGTAAGAGCCATTCATCTTGGTCGGTTAGACAGCAATTGTTTTTCCTGAAAGAGACAATCCAAACCAAAGACCAACATACCAAGATTGAAAACCTTTATTTTATTTTATTTTATTTTTTTGAGGTGGGGGGCAAGGAAGCAAGTGTCAAAAATAGTGAATTTCTTACCTTAAGATCATGGACAATGAATGGTTCCTCATGTATGATATTAAATTGCAACGCAGATACTGCAGCACCAGGTATCACCACACTTGTATCCACCAGATAATAATGAGTCTTCTTCATCACCTAACATTATTTAAACAATAGTTATATGATCAGATCTAAGAACAAGTAGGAAATAAATTGAGTGCTTAGTTGAGCAGATAATTTCAGAATTAAATATTAAACCAAAATGTAACATAACAATCTATCTGCATAAAAAAAAAAGAACCTGAAATCCATAAAATTTTGAAGATAAACCATAGAAACAACTTCACAGCTAAGCACGTGGAGCATTGTGCACTTTAACCAACCAGATTAGAGATATCAGGAAGAATTCATTCCATAATATATTACTTCTTTATAATAAAAACCCTGTACTAGTAGAAACCATTCTTTATTGCAAATTTTCATGCGATTTAACTGCTTCAGTCCCTTTGTCCATGCTGATGGGAAGACAGACTACAGGTTTATACCTGAATATTAACAGTTAATTTCCTGTCTTTGGACACAACATTCATGCAAACACTTTGGCCAGAAATAGATCAAGCACAATATTCCAAGGTATTAGCATCTTTTAACTAAGATACAAATTAAAGAATAACGTACAAAAGTACATAGTTCTATTGTCCCCAAAGAGAATGTTTAATGAATATACAACAAAATAAATATTGAATAAGGCTGTGGCTAATCAAAGTTAGAAGGTGGGATCAAAAAGAGCAAAAGAAATCAAAATGTGATAATTATACTGATCTCTTAAAATTGAACTTAGATTGGGATTTAGGATACCATCTATACTAACGGGCAGCTATTTCTGAATATATCATGAGAAGTATTTGATTCTTGCAATGTACCATTATTTTATTAACTGAAAAACATAAAAAGACTATAAGACCCCATATTGTTGGGATAAGGCTTGGATGATGATGATGATGAACAAGCATATAAGATTTTCCATGAAAAACGATATGAGGTGATAGATGGTGAAGTGGATGCTCACAGACAGGTATGCAAGAACTTGATAAAAAATATATCTTTAATTTAAAATGGTGCACAACACATGAAGGGGAAGATTTATCCTTGGACCTCAAAATCACGCTTTGCCACATAAATTGGGATAAAAGGCTGGACATTGTTTGTCCAATCACGGAGATCATCAAGACCTGCATAAATGTTTAATCCCATTATAGTTACTTGAGAACTGCTAATTAATCAATAAAACCTTAATTTTTTCTTGAATAACAATAGGAAGACTGCATGTCAGAGACCTCCAATTGCATCGGCATGAGAATGGGTAATAATGACTGCATCAATGTCTCTTATCCTGACAGAAATGCAACTAGTTACAACACAAAAAGGGAAAGAAGGAAAGACCAGTTTAATCAAAGACAAGCTGGGTGTGCAGCAAGATCTAGATAAGGGGGCATCAAGAACAAATGTATTAGTAGCCGCTAGGCAAGAATTGATCAAAGATAAGCATGTAAAGTATGTCTTCTTCTGCATGCTGCAATTATGATGCTGCCCATGAATAAAGGCATCAGAACAAGAGGGAGGAGAAGCATGCCTCGCCTCTTAATCTACTGTTGATTTTTTCTTTCAATTAGCAGTAGAGCAGCTTCAATTTCTCCTGCTCCTCTTTCTTATGCTGCTACTTTGTTGCACAGAACAGCATCAACCAGAATTTCTCGTTAACCGTTTTCTACATGCATATGAACTAAGTCATGTGATCTCCTGTAAAAAGAAAGAAGATTTCATCCTCCTTGGGTTTAAAGTGAACAGTTGCCACTTTTATAAGTGCATGGTCGCTTTTAATCCCAGGGATTTATATACACACACACACACACACACATATATATATATACACATCGATTTCTCTTGTTCCTGCAATATTCTTCAAACCAAAAATAAAACCGTCTAACTAATCTGTTGCATTTGTACGACAATATGTAATATATGTATAGCAGACTATATACTTTGTGCATTGCAATTAAATACAAATAAGTACAGTGTAGATCTATGATTGTGTACTGAACTTGTACAAAATAACATTTTTTATCAGAAGTTGATCACTTAATTAATTAAGAGAAAGAATGGTGAATATACAAAAATGTGCCTTACATTTCTTATAGAGGCTAGCAAATTACCCCCCCCCCCCTCCCCCCAGTTCTCACTTTTCTACATGCCATCACAGACTACCTCCTTGGAAAGTTGGCCCCAGTAAACCATTGACTGACCTGTGTCCATGTAAAAATTACATTCATCTCTGTTGCCAACCCTTATTATCTCCCTCATTGTATTTCTGTATACTAACATTCATTATATAAAAACCTTGCTATGTATATTTGTATAAACCATAAAATGTAAAATAGGAGACTTCTTATAATTCAAGGAAAGTACCTTTCTCAATGGCATTTTTGTCATCAGAAATATGATCTTCTAGTGTTAAAGCAAGAAAGAGAGACTATTTAGGTTGCTGATATGGAAGGTACTTTACATATAAGGTAGTCTAGAGTTTATTGGAAAAAATCAGATAATCTAGAGGAAAATCTGACATATCAATCTTCATTTAGATGGAGGGTTTAGAATACGAACAACACAATTGGATAAAAATTTCCTCCCAGTTATAAAAATCACAGTCCAATGCCATTTGTTTATTCAACAGGTTATAAAGCATATCGTATCTTTATTTCCAAAGGATAGCTAGAAAAATAGAACATGATGGATATTTACCCAAAAGTGGGGAACCATTTAAGAGCACTCTGGTAGAAAAACCTGCAGCATGAAAATTGAAAATGTTCTTACTCCATAAAGAGGCAGTAGTTTCAGATATGGAAAGCAATCATATCTGATATGCACTTATATGATATTGAAATTTGATGCAGAGTCAAAGGCATATAATTATCAAGCTTTTACTTGTTTGAATATCCTTTTTCTGAATTCCATAAAACTGAATTCTGTGCCATGGCTCTTCATGGAAATGGACAGATGTAACAGAAAACATGGTTGATGAGTGAACAATACAAGTTTAAAATATAAGCTCACTCTGTTATAGTACGGTCACCAAAATTAATGAAACAACATTATTAGGTAGTGATATCCGAGCTCATACAAGTTTAAAATCAGATTAATTTGATGAAAAGGACAATTAATGGGAGGAAAAGTGAATTGCAGGACTTTACTTCTGTACCATTTTTCAATTATAGATATTAAATATATAAATGAAAATCATTTTCTTAGTTGACAGGGAAATACTACTAAATACTACCTACTGATATTTACAGCCAGCCAAACTCCTTCCATTATTAACCATGCAAACTACACTGCTGAATTGTTTCAATCATACATGAACACAATTGGAAGTAATTACATACTTGCCAGCATCTATAAGAATGTTACATTTTCCAAAGGACTTCTGATAGCGAATAATAATGCTTGTGTTAAGTCTTCTGTTCTTGTTACCTGGTTCAACTGCTTTTGAGCAAACCTGTAAAATCCAATGTGAGACAGCCATTGGAATACAGTAGCACCAAAGAAATTAATGTTGCAGAAAGCGGCCAAATCTGGAACTACTTTCACTTTTAACAAGAAAAACTTGGCTAAAGTAAGAGGTAAAAAATCATACCGCACATGTCTTTAGTGGATTGGTGAGGCAGCTTACGCGTGGGATACCTTCACTGGTTCCCGTGCCCAAAAATATGAGTTCAGAGGGCTCTGTGGATAATTGTGTCCCAGAATCGCTGTTGGCAGAGTCTGTTGTGCATTCTGAAGTCAATTTGTATCTCATAGAAAACTATAAGCATCTGCATATCACTAAGTACTACTAGGAAGTAAAACTGATCAACATAATTAATCAATTCTGATGAAGGGTGATTTGGCACGACCTAATAAGTAAAGGTCATGTAGACGCAATCTGTCCGAAGGATGACAACTCAGCAAAAGGAGCCTAGTCAGCAGTTTTTAGAGCTTGGGTGTTCGGTCACCTCGGCATAAAGTCACCTTGGCATAGAGGCACCTCGGTACCTAATCCAATTCGGGGTCCAAGAACCGAAGTGAAACGTAATTGACTCCGAACCTCACAGGATCACGCCGCGTAATGGCTGGCCTTATCCTCTCCCCGCCCAGACCAGGCGGAGACGATAGACTTCATTAACTAATACGTTACTCCCCGACTAAAGCGGAAAACGGATCTCATCCACTCAGGCCGAAGACCCCAGAACCGTTTCGCGAGACCCATGGCAGCTCAACTATATAAGGGCAACAACCCCTCTAGGGCCCAGGTACGTGCAATTATTTGCTCACTAGTGCACTTATCGTTCAACTTTCAGCTCGCAATACTAACTTAAGCATCGGAGCGACCTCACCGGGTTCTCTGTGCTTCACTATTTTGCAGACCAAACCAGCTCACCACGTAGCCAAGTTCCAGATCATCCTCCTGCTAGGAGCATCCAGATAGTGCTCCATCATTTGGCGTTGTTTGTGGGAATCGAATCGAAGGGTCATTCCAACCTCTTACTCTCAATGGACTCTTCCAGCAACACCGGGAAAGGTATTGACATGAACGTCACCGGGGGGATAGATCAACAATCAGCTCTCCCTCAAGGTCCCACAGTGTGTATCGGTTAGTTTACCATTCCCCTCACAGTTTCGGGGTCCCATCACTGTCTGTGCCACAGACCACTCCGCAAGTGAGCGTCCCGCTCCCCCGGATGGGCACCACCTTCTCAGAGCCATCTATGATTCCCCTTGAGGTCGGGCACTCTCAGATCGATGACCTGGTTCAATGTGCCCGGGCGATGCAGATCCAGATGCAACGAGTCCAACAGTTCTAGCAATACTTCCTCTACTAGCAGCAATTTCCACCCTTGCACCCGAGCCAGCAACCGGTTCCACCTCGACATGCCACTCAGCGAAAGGGGTGGAATTGAAGCCCGCATAGATCCGCGCAGGATGTCCGCTGATCTCCCCATCGGGGTGAGGGGACATCGCAGGTACCAGTACTTCCCAGGAACCAAACTCCACCACAAGGCAGGATGGACGAACAACACACTTCCCGGGTCTCTCAGAGGGGGAACCCGGGAGACAGGCCTGAAGTCAACCAGCTCGATAGAGCCAACCAATCGTAGTACTCGTGGCCTGAGAACAACAGGTCGTGGAGAGAAGATCATCAGCTCGGAGCCCAGGGCGCAAACTCGAGGCAAGCCCCCTCTGCGCTTCACCATGACTAGCGCAGGCTTCATAACTAGGAGTCAGTGAGAAGGAACCCCGATCCACCTTGCGACAGTGTTTGGGAGCGCGAGAGAACTAGGGTCGAGGCATTGGAACAGACTGAGGTCAGTAGCACCAATGCCGAGCCGGCGAAGAAGCAACAGTAGCGGCATCACAAGACTCGTCGCTCTTCAGGTAGAAACAGTCCGCCAGCAAAGCCCAACCAGCCAGTGGAGCGGACCAAAGAAAGAGAAGAGGTGAGCTCGGTGGCGACGAAGATTGCGCCTGCTCTGTTGAGCCAGCCAGCCCCCCGTCACCCGAGCTCCTAGCGGCCCTGATGCCAAAGGACTTCAAGGTTCCCTCGCTAGACAAGTATGATGGGTCGTTCGACCCCAGTGACCACATGGATGCCTTCCAGTCTCAGATGCACCTCGCCGGGGCTGACAAAGCCTGCATGTGTGTGGCCTTCTCCACCACAATCAAAGTAGTTTGGACCTGGTATAGGAACCTCACACTGGGCTCCATCAAGAGCTAGGCTCAGTTTGCCGACCCGTTCACGACACACTTCATCACTAGTAAGAAGTGCCCGAAGTCACAGGAGAGCCTTCTGAACGTAATGCAAAAGGAAGGTAAGTATATCAGAAGCTACATCAAGCGCTTCAATGAGACGTGCCTGCAGATACTGAACCTCGATCTAGCGGTGCGCCTCACTGCAACGAAGAAGGGGATCACCCACAAAGAGTTCAAGTGGCACATGGTAGAAAACAAACCGAAGAACATCACCGAGTTCCTCAAGCTAGCTGATCAGTTCATCGGCACCGAAGAGGAAATCAACCAGAAGGTTGACAATCCGTCGGGTGAAAAGAGGAAGAGAGAAGACGAAGGGACAAGCAACGACAAGCAAAAAAGAAAGAAAAGTAAGTCCCCGAGCAGAAAAAGAAGCAATTCCTCTTCGCGCGGCTACAAGTCAGGTTGGCGTTCCATGACTCGTCCAGTAGAGCGAACTAACTACACCCCCCTTAACGCAAAGAGAGGAGAGATCCTAATGGCTATCAAGGACTCCTCCATCGTCAGATGGCCACCCAGGCTAAGGGGAGATCCAACAACAAGAAACCCAAACGTCTACTACCACTTCCACCGGGATCACGGTCGCAGCACGGAGAATTGTAGGAATCTCCGCGACGAGATCGAGGAGCTCATCTGCCGCGAGTACCTAAAGAATTACATCTTGCAGGAAGAGAGAGGGTAGGGAGACCGACAGGGAGATCGTCAGGGAGACCAGAGAAGGAACGCCCTCGAGACTAGCAGGTAGAATGAGCAGCCACCTTGGCAGTTACCAGAGGAGAGACCAGTCCGTGGTGTGATCAATATGATCACCGGCGGGTCCATCATTGCGGGGTGCACATCTGTAGCAGGGAGGACATCGGTTCATGAGTTGGAGAACGAAGGCGAAAACCCACCAAAAAAACCTCGGCTCGAAGAACCTATCTACTTCACCGAGGACGATGCGCGCGGGATTCAGTATCCACATGATGATGCCTTAGTCGTGAAACTCAAAATCAACGACTTCGAAGTGGAGCGGATTCTGGTGGACTCAGGCAGCTCGACGGATATCCTCTTCAAGGAGACCTTCGATAAGTTGTAGTTACAATAGAGTGACCTGAAGCCAACAGGCGCATCCTTGGTAGGGTTCAACAGAGAAGCAGTCAAATCCCTTGGTCGGGTCACAATTCCAGTGGAGGTAGGCACGTGGCCGAACGTTGTACGATTCAAGCACACTTTTCTGGTGGTTGCGACTCCATCCCCCTACAACGCGATCATAGGTCGGCCTATTACACACATTCTACGTGCGATAGTGTCCACCTATTACTTAGTGATGAAGTTCCCAACTGATTATGGTGTGGGGGTCGTGCGAGGTGACCAGCTCGAATCCCGTAAGTGCTACGTGGCCGCCCTGAAAGGAAAGGTAAAAGTTGGCAGAGGACGTCGAGCTCGAACAACCAGCAGAGCGTTCAGAGGAACGAGCTGCCCTGACAGAAGAAACGGTCCAGATACCGATTTCTGAGACCGAGCCGACCAAAACTCTTCAGATCAGTGCCTTGATCAGCGAACCGCTCCGAACTCAACTTGTAAGTTTCTTACTCAAAAATCTAGATATCTTTGCTTGGTCCGCGGCAGAGATGCCCAGAATCGACCCTAAAATAATAGCTCACAAACTTAATGTGGACCCTCTAGTTAGGCCAATAAGATAAAGAAAACACAACCTCGCCTCGAAGTGGTGGAGGGTAGTCAATGAGGTCGGGAAGTTCCTTGCCGCAGACTTCATCAGGGAAGTCCATTACCCGAGCTGGGTCACTAACCCAGTGCTGGTGAAGAAGTCCAACGACAAGTGGCGCATATGCATCGACTACACCGACCTGAACAGAGCCTGCCCGAAAGATTGCTTCTCACTACCCAAAATTGACCGCCTAGTAGACGTGACCTCGAGGCACAAGTTGCTGAGTTTTTTGGAAGCTTACTCCGTCTACAACCAGATTAGGATGGACCCTGCTGACCAAGACAAAGCCGCATTTATAACTGAATTTGGGCTATACTATTATAAAGTTATGCCCTTTGGTTTGAAAAACACTGGGGCAATGTTCCAATGACTTGTAAATAAAGCTTTTGAGCCATTGATCGGCAATTAAGTGGAATGTTATGTTGATGACATGGTTGTGAAGACTCAATTTTTGAACTCTTTATTAAACGATTTAAATGATGTTTTTCAAATTTTAAGAAAGTATAATATGAAATTAAACCCGAACAAGTGTGTCTTTGGGGTCACACCGGGTAACTTCCTAGGTTACATAGTGAATCGACATGGCATCAAAGCCAACCCAAAAAAAATTAAAGCTATTTTAGATATGAGACCACCCCAAAAAATAAAGGAAGTCCAAAGGCTGACTAGCCGGGTAGCCGCCTTAGGCCAATTCATGTCTAAGTCAGCGGATCGATGCTTGCCTTTTTTCAAGGCAATGTCAAAGAACTTAATGACTTCGATTATGAAAGGGTGAAGTGGAAGACGTAGCCCGGCTACGAGCTGCTCCTCGAAGACCACGATCTCGTCATGATTGTGATCCCAAGGAAAGTTGCCTAAGGGAATATTGTATACAAGGTCATTGGGAAGTCCATACCGAGCTACTAGAGATAGGAGCCTGTCCGCTATCATGGTAGACAGACCAAAGCTATCTGGCAGGCGACCTTGGTGTGAGGTGGAGGCCGACTTGCCAGAGGCTTCTCGCTCTCGCCGAGGTGAGTTCGCCTCGAACGAATTGGAGTCTACATCCTGTGCCAAAGTGCCCACTTCGAAAAGATGAGGCTCCATAGTCTGTGCCGAGGCCCCCACCTCGGCCCCAACGGACTCGCCGCTCTCATCTAAAAGGCTATCTAAACTAAAGCTAGACATACTAACAGAAAGGACAATGGAATCGAAAGCAAAGGAATGCGAACTCACCAAAGGAAGACCGAAAAGAGCAAGACGACCTCGGACACAGGAATAGCTGACATCGAGCTGGGATACTTGAATGCCACCTTAAGGACTCTGGATTCGCGGTTTTATGGCGAAGAAAATGGGCCCTTCGACCCCTATTTATAACCAGTATATCCGGTCAGGTTTGGATGTTACACAAGAATAGATCAATCTAGGAACGGAGTATCCAATGTTGGTCCGGGCTATACAACTAATTAGGAGCAGGTGTAGTATTTCTATATTGAGGCACGACCAAACAAACAAATGACCAATCCAATAAAAAAGAACACCGATAAGTTTCTGAAAACTTATTGCAAACCACAGTCGATATTAATCTCTGTCGTTCCAATTTTATCCGACATTAATCTCATTACAGCATCAAACTTGTCCAATTCCACATTGCAGAAATCTATTGCATAACTTCTAATCATAAGGCTATGTTTAGTTTGACAGAAACTAAGAGAGAAACAGAAAGTAGAGGGAAGGTTCTTAAGAATTCAGTTTCTCTTATTTTCATCAAACCAAAACCAACCTAAATTAAAAAAGAAAAATTAAATAATCATGAAATTGTCTAGAGGAAGACAACAACCACTGAAGAAACTGACAAGAAATGTCAGGTTCTGAGTTCCACTCAAAACCTTGGTTTCAAGTATTGACTATGGTCTAAACGATGCTTAAATGATCTTCAAACTCAAATCCTCATACGACTTACGAGTTATCACCACACTGAATCAACAAACTGACATAAAATCGACTAAATGAATATGGCATCTATGAAAGAGAATAGATCAAAATGGAGAAGCCAAAAGAGAGTAAGAGTAGCAAGTGAAGAATTATACATTATTGAACTGGAGACGGCATTCCAATAACTTACTCGTTTGGAGGCAAGCTTGGAAAATCCGTTTAAATGGAGGGGACCTGCGACTCGGAAATGAGATTGCAGAGTTGCAGAGAGAAGCTTCGCGTAGGAAACCGGGAAATGAGCATAGGAAACGAGGAGGGGGGCGAGCTACGCCCGGAAGCACAATAACCATTGAATTGCAGAGTCGAAGGTCTGCCGCTCGGTCGCGGGTGAACAACAACAGTCAACAGAGGTCCCCCTAAGCGATGATGGAGCAAGTGGCGATCCACTGTGGTCCTTTTAAAGGCTCTGACAATTTGGCTTGGAACTTTTCGCACTGGAGATCATTGCAGTTGCAGTTACGGTACGAAAACCGTTGTGAGAATCTTCTCTCGGCCCTGAGCCTGAATCACTTTGTGCGGTCTAGCCTCTGGAATTTTAGCACAGGGATTATGCGGCTGCTTTTTGGCGAACGGAGGCGGAAGCCGGAAGTTCTTTTCGGTAGCGCACAGAAGTTGGACTACACATCTGCTGCTACCGTGTTCACAGAACTTCTCTGCGACCGCCAATGAAATACGGGCACGTTAACGATTACAAATAAAAATAGTGCAGTTGACGCATCTAATTATTTCAACTTTTGACGTGTTAGCGTTGCATTGGGGAGCGCAAGGGAGTGGAGCGACTGTGGTCGCAGCAAATATGAAGTGAACTCATTGGTCCAATTTATGAAAAAAATGATTTAATGAAGCACAACAACGATAAAAAAAAATATCCAAAGTTCCAACCATTCTTCTTATTCGCTGCTTCTTTTAATTTTGGTCCAAGCCGGGACAGTGGATCTATGAATAAAGGACGAGAAATCTAAGGAGGTATTCGGTACCGTCGATTAAAAATTGGGGAAAAACTTTAGCTGTTGGAGTTTATAGCCTACTCTTGAGGGTTTTGATTATTCAATCTGATTTAAGTTTGGATGGGTTCGGATTTTGGCTGACTCGCTCGTCGGGTCATGATACCCTACACATACAGTGTATTCTTGTAACCTTTTTACTTCTAGCTCTATGGCTTTAAATTTTAAAATTTATTTACATGCTAGTTTTGATTTTTTTTTCTTTCTTTTTAAATGAGAAAAGTGATATATTAAATTCTATAAAATAATTTCCTAACTTAAATTGGTGGATTTTAGGTCTTTAAAATGTATTAAAAAATACAATTGAAATGCCATGGGTTAGGTCGGGTGGGTATCAGGTTAGACCCTATAGGGTCGGGTTGGGTTTGGAAATCATGTATTTAAAGGCAAGTCAGGTTAGGTTCCAGTTGAGGCACTATAGGGTCGGGTTAGGGTTGAGGCAAACTCGTGCTAACCCCGACCCGTTGATATCCTACTATCGAGACCGTTTTTGGAAATGCCACATTACCATGAGAGTGGGTAAATTAGTAATTGCCACCAATATTATTTTAATTAGAAACAAAGACATGGGCATGAATAGGTGAATGTCTCTAACCCAAAAATACTCTGAAACAAAGTTATCCTAGTAATTGGTGGGTATGAACTAATCCCCATAAATTGTATTTTGTGGATTAGTCTATACCACACTTTTTAATTTCATACATATCACATACAATTCGTGAAATAACTATACAATTGAATATAAATAAGTAGTTATACTCATAACCCAAATTAATTTGGAAATATCATCAATAAATTCATATTAGCCAATAAAAAATTATTTTAACAAAATAATAGGTGAAAAAATAAATAACAAATAACAAAAATATTTTTATTAAAAAATAAATAATTCAATGAAATTTAAAACTTTAATAAAAATAATATCACTCATGTTAAAAAAATAAAAATGTATATCATCAAATAATAGCTTTGGGCACATCACATATGAGTAATTTAATATGATATAATACCCTTGAATCCTTGATTTAATTTTGATATGAAAACACCACTGATTTAAATTTTGATATGGGTACACATGATTGATCTATACACCACGGCTGATCTAATTTAATATGCGCAAACCACGGCTAATCTGATTTGTTATGGCCACATTTATTAAAATATGTTAAGGGCCCGTCTGAGAGGTTGAGCTGAAGATTGGATTAGTTCAGCTACTTTATAGACGCTATTTAAAGAGAATGAAGGACCGTCCTTCAAAATTTCAAATGATTAACCAATGGTTTATTTGGATTCTTTGAATTTTTCACCAAACATAGAAGCTCTTTCAACTTTTATATATAATAAATTAATATAAATATAATATACTGAATTTATTATATATATAAATTCTTATATAATATAATAAATAGAATATATTTTTTTATAATTTTAAATATAATTATATACCATTTATATATTAAAATTAATAAATTTTATAATATAATTGGATTGAATGGGAAAAAAATTGAATCCGATCTAATTATTAATAGGATGTAGATTGAAACATCCAAATCTGAGATAAATGGATCAGATGTTGGATTGGGCCTCAAAATTCCGGGTACCATTGACAGCCCTAATTCCCAAACTGACCCTAATAAGTAAGAGACCCCATGTCCAAGGCAATACAAGCCAATGTGAGGGCAAGCTTTGCAGTAAATTTTATCTTTCACAAAATTCATTTTCATTATTCTTTTCCATGGATCATGTAAGTATGCTTTATATTCAATTTCATGATTTAGGGGGCGTTCTTTTTCTGGATTTTGAGAGGGTGATGATCAAGAATCCCATGTTCTTTTTTTTTAAGATTTATATGGGGACCAATGAAAGTCTATTTTTCTGGGTATCACTTACTTATCTCCTAGGTGGGTAAATAACTTGTCCACCTTAGGGGAAAGTTGTCAAAACTTAAATAGAACAAAAATGCCCTTTGTGATAATGGATTTTTATAACTAAAATGGGTATTGCCTTATTTACATGGAAAATAAAAGAACATTAATAAATACACTTATCTAAATAAGTCTTTCCCAAGAAATACTTACCTGGATAAGTGCATTTACCCGGACAAATTACTTACTGAAAAATGAACGAAACCTTATAGTTAAAATGTTTGTTAGGTGTAACTGTGTAAGGTTAGGGTTAGGGTTTTGTTATGTACAATTAATGTATGTAATGACACATTTAGAATATAAAATGAAATATAATTTTTATGGATATTGAGAGATGCAACAAACGAATAGGCAAAATGGTGTCATAAAAATTCAAAAGCGGCAGAATGCTAACAGAGGGAACATGATATTGGTATCTGAAAATATAGCTCCTTGCCTCTCTGTTGGAAATAAAAGCTCATAGATGAGAGTTTCACTACCCCCATAAGCCCAGGTATCTGTATTTTACCTTTTTGTTTTGGGCTCATTGGGCTACAGGCATAAGGAGTTGTTAGTTTTCTTATGGGTTATCACTTATACGTACTTCCCGTGGGTTTAAGAGCTCAGATCTGCTGCCAATAAAAATAGTCATTAACACACTAACAGCATAGCTTCCAGCCACATCGGGCATTTTTCTGACTTGTAAACCAGTAAGAAATAAGAAAGACCCAATTAACAGGGAGCCCAGATTTTTTACTCGCTTAAAAGTGAGTAGAAAATCCCGACTGAACACAAGTTTTTTATCAAAAAAAAAAAAAAAATGTAACCCACGACTCCCTATCCCTGGGGAGTTGTGGGTTTTCTACTAGTTTACATCACTTTCGGTTTCAGGTCTAAGGGTGTAATCCACAGATTGAATACTTTGAATAAAGCAGAGTTGACTTGACCCGGTTCATCACCTTATCATGTGGCACTGTAGGCTTTTAATGGATCGCATTCTATTGTGGTTTTGCAGTGCAACATCTATGTTCTCTGGGTTCTTTGGTTCAAGATTTAAATTCTTCTTCAATTGCTTTCGTCTCACCTTCATCAAAAACACGTCTGTGCATTAGAGAATTGCTCTATATATTTTATCAAACAAAATTTCAAAGCTTGACTATTTACCTCATTCAAGAAATGATTATTTTATTTCTCTTTCACATCTAAGCTTCTTTTATTTATTTAATACTCTTCCTTGTTTGGGGTTCAGAGCTTCCTAGTTCCCGTCATCTACACCCATCTTGCTTCTTTGACACCAGTTCCTTGAGGGAAGCCATGACCATGGCCTTCTCTCGCATTTGGTATATTGGGTTGTGCTCTGTTCTTCTCCTCCTCCATAGAGGAGCTGAAGCATCTCACCCGATCTACATGCATCTTCAATCTGTTCAATCTACTTCAGCGGTTGATCACCAGCCTTATAGAACTGCTTATCATTTCCAACCTCCCAAGAACTGGATGAATGGTAACCCCCTCCTCTTCCTCCTCCTCACTAACTTCATATTTTCTTCTACTGCTCTGTTATTGTTTGTTTTGTTCATGACCTCTCCTTCAACGGTCTGATGTTCGTTTTCTTTGTTACTATGTCTGTTCGGACATGCCGTGATGGAATGGTCAAATGGGTGCTTGTTGTTGACGATGCAGATCCTAATGGTTAGTTTTACTCAATTAAATTCTGTTTACTGCACAATATGCTAAATTGTTTTGCTTTTCATGTTTCACAGGTTCAGTTAGATTTAAACTGAGCCACAGAATCGCAGAAGTACTAAGACACTATGATTTTCTTTCTGTAATTCCATTTGCAGGACCGATGATTTATAAGGGAATTTATCATCTCTTCTACCAGTATAATCCATTTGGTGCGGTTTGGGGTAACATTGTATGGGCACACTCAACCTCCACTGATCTAGTCAACTGGGTTCGCCATGATCCTGCTATTTACCCGTCTGAACCATTCGACATTAAGGGTTGCTGGTCTGGTTCCGCTACATTCCTCCCCGGCGGCAAGCCCGCCATTCTTTACACCGGCATAGACCCACAAAACCGCCAGGTTCAAAACTTAGCATTTCCCAAGAACCTCTCTGATCCCTTCCTCAGAGAATGGATAAAACTAGCACAAAATCCTCTGATGGCTCCCATTAATGGCATCAACGCAAGCTCATTCAGGGACCCAACCACTGGTTGGCGGGGAGCTGATGGGAGGTGGAGGGTGATCATTGGTAGCAAGAGAAGACGCCGAGGAATGGCAATTCTGTATAGGAGCAAGGATTTTATTCACTGGACCAAATCTCAACACCCACTCCATTCGTCGGACAACACCGGAATGTGGGAATGCCCAGATTTCTTCCCAGTCTCTCCCAACGGCAAAATGGGTCTCGATACTTCAGTCATTAATCCGGGTGTTAAGCATGTGCTTAAGGTGAGCTTGGATGATACCAAACACGAGTATTACACAATTGGTACTTATGATCCTGCCAAGGATCAGTACAGTCCCGATCCTGGCTCTGTAGACAATGGTTCAGGACTGAGATACGACTATGGAAAATTTTACGCTTCGAAAACATTTTTTGATGACTCGAAGAAGAGGAGGATATTGTGGGGTTGGATAAATGAATCCTCTAGTGTAGCCGATGATGTAGAGAAGGGATGGTCTGGACTTCAGGTAAGTAATCAAAACAAAACCAATCTGATTAGTGCTTCTGAACATCTCTGTTTCTTCATCTCATAGATTGCATGATTTGCATCTAATGTCTGAATTAATGCTTCCCAGTTTATTTCTCATAGTTTGCTTTCCAGTAATCCTTTCCGATTCAGAAAGTGGCTCAGTTATTCACCTGGGTCAAGAGTTTCAATTTCCAATGTCGATGGCCTTGGGATGAAGTTGGGCAATTTAATCAGAAGGAAGGAGAAGATCGATAAAATCTTATGAGATCCATTTTGCAGGCAATCCCAAGGCATCTCTGGCTCGATTCAAGTGGGAAACAACTGGTGCAATGGCCAATCGTTGAAATTGAACAACTACGAGGAGACCAAGTTAATTTGGCCAACGAAGAGATTAAGGGAGGGTCAGTACTCGAAGTTTCAGGAATAACAGCCTCCCAGGTAAGTTTCTCTCTGAACTCTTCGTCAAAGCCGATGTATATATGTCTGCAATTAATTAATTTGCCGTTCCAAACAGGCGGATATTGAGGTTTCATTTGACCTTTCAAAGCTAGAGAAGGCAGAGGTGATGAACCCGAGTTGGGTTAACCCACAACTGCTCTGCAGCAAAAAAGGTGCTTCAGTTAAAGGTGGGATAGGGCCATTTGGATTACTGGTTCTGGCATCGAAGGACATGAAAGAACAGACAGCCATCTTCTTCAGGGTATTCAAAGATGATGGCAAGAGATATGTGGTGCTCATGTGCAGTGACCAAAGCAGGTCAGTTCTCATTCGTTAGCTCAGAGTCTTGAAGTTGGGTTTGTCTGGGTCAATTTTTTTTTTTGTTTTTCGTTTGACTAACTAAATGTTGAATTAAATTAGGTCTTCCTTGGGTAAAGACATTGATAAAACAAGCTATGGAGCTTTCGTGGACGTGGATCCTCTTCACGAGAAGTTGTCATTGAGGACTTTGGTAAGTCCAGTGGAGTAAATTAACAGTTCTTTTTTGTTTTTTCTAATACATACGTAAGAGATGGATCCGACCATTTATTCCAATGAGGAAAAATGAATAGGTAGTTCTGACTTTTGTGGAGCCGTGCGCCTTTTATCTGTCAAATAAAACAAAATAAAGGGTAAATTGCAATGTATTTTGGGTTTAGTCTCACTTTTAAAAAGGTTCCAATTTAGTCTCACTTAAAACTTTTGAAAATATTAAAATTATTCTTCAAAATAAGCTTATGTTCATCATCTTCTTTCAGATCGAACCAAAACAATGATGAAACAATCTATAAGCATTTAAATGATTGATAAAGAAAATTTAGATGACACTTAAACGAGTATTTATGTCTTTTCATATACCACTTAATAGCATTGATAATTTTAGAGTAAATTAGAATTCAAGAACTAGATTGACATATTTTAAAATTTGGATATTAAAATGAGACTAAATCCAAATTACAAGGTAATAATTTACAATTTAGCCTAAAATAAAATAAAAAATCAAACGATATTCGATTAATGAACATCAGATTTTGAACAAACGTTTAAAGTTGAGAGGAAATTGTTAAGAAATTTCACAATATTTGTTAAGGAACTTTCCTGTGGTTTATTTATTAGATGGCGATGGAGTGATGGGTGTATTTTGAATTTTGAGAGCCATATACCATTTGGCCAGTATACGCAATTGAATTGAGGAGGACTACTGTCACGTATTGAACTCTTGCTTATGATCAGTTGCCACATTTTTCTATTGAGCTCCTAGTATTAGTAGGTCAACAACTTTGCATTAAAGGAAATGAGAAAGTAGATGAGAACTTAAGAGTGCTCCCAGTGATCAAATTAAGCGAACCAATTAATCAACACAGAAATAATTCACAAAAGTAGGTTTTTACTTTCCACATAGTAAATAAGCAAGACCAAGTCATGGGTCGCCATGTAATGATTCTTTCTAAAAAGCTACTTCTTTTTTTCTTCTTAGACTGCTTTCCATGTGCTTAGGGTCAACATAAGCTTGCTTGCTAAGAACAGATTTCCTTCTTTTGCTTAATTTTAGGTTTTACTAATGTATGTGGGGTTTCATCCTTTGCAGATAGATCACTCAATTGTGGAGAGTTTTGGTGGCCAAGGAAAGGCTTGCATCACTGCTAGGGTGTATCCAAAACTGGCTATTGGAAACGGAGCCCACCTCTTTGCATTTAATAATGGAGCTGAGAGTGTGAAAATAGCAAGCTTGAGTGCTTGGAGTATGAAGAGGGCTCACATCAATGAAGCTTAGCTAGCAAAAGTGAAATCAGAGGGGATTATTATAAGAAGCATGATAGAAACTGTATTCTTATTATTTGGTCTAAATAAAGGTAGGACTTAGGAAGAGTTGCGTGAAGCGTTAGGTCTACAATAATCAATAATCAACACCGAGGTGTTCCATCCACATCATAATATCTTACCATGTTAGAACAAAAAGGAAGCCTATCAAAAGGATTCCAACAATAAGGGAAGAGAGTTCACATTATTGTTCATCAGTTCCCATCTCACGGAGATCCTCTCCCATGTACCTAGTCTTTATTTATCTTTTGTTAATTGGGCGTTATGCTTCTACTTAATGCTTTTTCTTTTTAGTCAAAAAGGTGAAACCATTCATCAAGGCTATGTTTGGTGTGAAGGAAAAGGTAAGGAAAAAGGGAAGGACAGGAAAATCAGTACAAGGTTTGTAAAAGTTTTTCTATCTTTTCCTACATTTTTTTTCAAACCAAACATAATAACACAATACAGGTCATCCTGGACAGTTTGTTCTAGAAACAAAGGAATAATAGACCAAATAGTAGTCGGAGTCCGAGTGCACCAGATGGCAATATTTGCAGCTTGAACAGCAGCTACATTTGCACTCCTATGTATATGACATGATGAGTATAGTTATTTTTTTGACACCTAAAAGTTCATTCTTAAATGCTCATGCTATAAAGTAAAAAAAATTAACAGCAATAAAAAATATAACAAAAAAAAGCATGTTAAGCATGCTAAGATAAAACAGGTAACCACGAGCATCGGGAGAAAAACGACTTGAGAAACCTTTGCAATTGATGTAATTTAAGAAATGTCAAAAAGGTCGGCTAAATGGCTCCAACAGAGATGAAGTCAACAAGTGTGTCCCCCTACCAAATGAGTTTAGATCAACTACGCAAAACCCTCAAATTAAGTGTATAGGAAAAAACAGATACACCATGACACCCATTTCATGGCAATATTGAAAATGTAAAAGCGGGAAAACCCTAAAATAGTCTTCTGTTACAAAACTCTTCCTAACACAACAAAGAAACATCCAGAAATAAGCAAACATGTTTATGATACACCAATTAAGATGGTTCCAAAGAACCCACCAACGAACAGAAAATTTATGATATTTGAAGCAACGCCCAAAGCAAATACATAGGGTGCAAAACCTTGTATTTTATTTGTATTTGTACTCATTCCCAAATAAGCCTAAGAAAAAGAGTGAAAACAAGGATAATAGGAAAGAGATGGACAATTTCTTGAGGGGAACAGCACGAACAAAGAGAGACACTCCACATGATCATTATATACAATTCCTAATCCAAAAGGGAGTTGCTGAACTGCCATTGATTGTCTTGTATCTAGAAAGAAATTGTCTGCATGAACTGTTAGTTGCTTTAATTTAGCATTTAAAATGCAGTGAACATAAACATGTGCAGCACAATGTTTTTAAACTATCGTTGATTCTGATATTCAGACCATTTAGGCAATTGGTTCTGTTTTATTCCTAATCCGTTTTTTGGCCAAAAACTGTTGACTTGGATGAATGACCTACTGACCTAGGTGATTGAACCATCAATCCATTTAATCCAAACAACAGTTTTTGGTCATTTTTATTTTAATTATTTTATTTTTTTTTTAATTTAAAACAAACCATTTTTTTAAACCAGACGATCAAACTGATTGAGTGTCGATTTTTAAAACATAGGCGCATAATGAATGGTACAAATGAGAGAAAAAATTTCAGCCAACGCCCTTTATGCTTATAATGCTTCAATTCATGATAAATAAATAAGTAATTGAGAGAAGGGATGTAAATTAATTACTTCATATTTCATCTGGCAATAAATAAATGAGTTTTAAACAAATATAATCTGCAGTGTAGAGTGAATAGGTGGCTGATTTAGATTGGGTTTTACTTGGCCACACGATTTCTAGGTCGTGTTAGGAGTTTTGTCTCCTCTGCCAAAATACTTAAATTACAACAATCTGCTCCAACCAAGGTTTGCAGCTTATTCTATTTTAAGGAAATTAAGATAAATTAAATTAATAATCCACGAGACCACGACCACGAGTATTAGACTGACAAATCCACCTACCTTGCTGTTTTATAAAGGCCTCATTCGTTTATTAGTATCTCGCGTGGATAATTTGATGAATTGAGAAAATTGATCAATTTCTCGGTTTTTTTCCCTATGCCCATGTTTTTATTGGGCTTATCTCAATAGTTTAACTTTAACCATATAAGAGAGAAAATTGATCAATTAATTTTTTGGTTTATTGGGCTTATCTCAATAGTTTTAGATGTATCGGCTCTTTAAGTAATCAATACTCTTCTGGTGTGGGTAAGTTGTTTATGCATCCACCGAAAACGCGAATAGTGACATCGCAATTTTCCAAGGTGGGATCATTTGCCCAAATAAACACATTACCCAAGTACCGTAAAAACAAAACAGACCAAAATTGTAAATCATACGAGATGACCGAGGAACTAAAAGGGTTAGCTGAAAAGTATGCCATAATTGCACAAGTTATTTATCTTCTCTTTTATCCATCAGTTGTGTATATTTTGTTATTCCTAAGAAATTGTTTCAGGGCTTTCTTATTTGGTACTATTACCAAAATTCATACAAATATATATATATATAACACTAAGGATTCTTAAACCCTGATGTATATATATTTTTTGACTTATTATGTAAATAATCGATCCAATTTTATTAATTGTTAGAGATCCAAGTCCCTTATCTTATGGAGTTTGGCTTCAGTGAGGGCAAAGCCTATTTGAGCAGTCTTTACTGTCTTGCATCGAAAATATCTCCATACTTTATACTTTATTTCATAGGAAGATATTCTCAATAAAAAATTGAAAAAGGCTGTTAGAAGGCATAAATTTGCACTGATGGAAGCTGATCTCTATCTTATGTTGAAAAAGGCTGTTAGAAGGCATAGGGTTGCACTGATAGAAGCTGATCTCTATCTTATGCATGGTGCTCTCTGCTCTTTTGCTGAATAAGGAAATAATATATTAATTAAATAGATTCTTATTGTTTTTTGGGGTCAAAACTGAGAGTGGAAACCTAGGAGATAATGAGACTAGATCTGTTCCTCACACGTGTCACCTCACAGGTACATCCCATCCTATATTGGAAACGTTTCCCTGTACTTGAATGTTATTATTTACTGGAAATGTTTCCAATGCTGGGTGGAATGCATATGTGAGTTCGTTGTGAGACACCCTGTGTGAAGAGTAGATCCCAATTCAGATATAATCACTACTCACATTGTTTATCTTCTTTTTATTACTTGTGCTACACATGGTTTATCATTATAAATTTATAATACGAGAGGGTGATGCACTCCGGCGATTCCTGTTGGCGCTATTCATATGCTAAATAAACTGAACATTTATATCTGCAAATTGCATGTTTTTTAATCAACAACACAGACATCAAGGCTTTTCAAAAAAATTAAATAAATAATAAAAAGAACAGCATAGACATTAATTTATGTGGCATAAATTATTTATTATTTATTTAATTTTGTACTTTGTATATATGTATTCTAACCAGCTGGCTGAGTTAATTTAAAAAAAAAAAAAAGCAGCTTGCTGGAATCCATTCTTCATAGATTAATTAGAAAGAGTAGCTTGAGTTCTCTCTTCTTCTTTGGGGAGAAAAACTGAGAAAGTCATGGCAACTTCTGCTCTCTGGTTTTTGTGGTTGTGGTTTATTCTGGTTGGCGATGTAACTGAAGTTGAAGACTCCCGCCGCACTTACGGTGACCTCTACCCTCTTCAGATTACTTCAATAAAGCAGCCGTACAGAACCTTATATCACTTCCAACCTCCAAGAAACTGGATGAATGGTAGCTGTAGCTCTTTTCTTTCATTCAAATTTTTTTCTTTAGTGCTTTTTTTTCCTCTGAATTCTTTGATTATTTTATTTTTCATGTTTTTTGACATGTTAATGAATGGAAAACGGCCATCTTGGATGCACAGATCCTAACGGTTAGTCTCCCAAACAATCGCCACGTTTCCTCTTTTGATTGTCTTGTTACTTTTGATTATACCGCATGTTCTGTTCCAGAATAATCCATTTTGATATGAATCTGTTTTGCCGAAACAAAACAAAGGCCCAAGACTCGGTTTGACATGCATTAAATCTATATCGGGCATGATGAATAATACTAGGCTTTCTTTAACCCCCAAACTTCAGGTGGCTACCGTTATGGTATTTTTAGACTGTACTTCACTTCAGAATTCTGATTTAAGATACATATCAACAATTATTCAATATTATAAACAGTTCCACCTATAACATTCACATCTGTTCATGAATTGGCATCAATTTCGAGTTGGCACCTATCCCACCTATATGGTAGAGTTAAAAATTCTAGGAATGGACTGAACAGCAAAAACCCCTAAAATTTTTTAATACAGTAGAATGATATACAAAGAAATCATTCATAAATACAAAAAAAAAAAAATCCTTAAATAACCCAAAAAAGGAATACCAGAACCATCATTATTCAGCAGAACTACTTGAGTTTCAATCCGGAGCTCATGAAAAGAAATATAAATCCTGTTAGTGAAATGATTACTTCTCGTCTTGGACAGCCAGTCCTTGATTCACCTCTCTATAAATATGAACAACGATGATATCCATTATTAGTTCATAGTAATTATCAAAATGGCCTTCTAATATCATAGGTTCCAAGCGGGATTTGCTAGTATTTTGTACTATGTCATGCAAAACCTTCAAGTTACTCTCCACCATGAGTTTCATGATACCCATTGCCCTTGCCAATTCGATACCATCAAGAAGTGCATAAGCTTCTGTGGAAAGCCAAAGTGAAATTATTTCTTCCGTCAAGGACAATCCCCAACTCCCCCGCTAGTCTTAGGATTTCCTCGAACTGATCCATCAGCATTTGGGACAGGGATCATATTTATAGTTTTCAACATTATCCTCTATCCCCAATCTTGACTCCGGTTGGGGATTCTTATTAATCTCTATTTACAAAAGCCATGATGAACTGGGTTTAAACGTACCGCCTTTAGCCCTTTACACCTGATTGGTAACGCCTGAAGGCCCAAACAAGAAAAGTAGGGGTTTCTTTGAGCAAATGATTGATTTCCTGAATCCACACTTCTCTACCATAAAAATAACAAATTGGGAACATTCGAAACACCCTTCCATCTTTTTTCTACATCTCTCTTTTTTCAAATTTCCCAAGGCATAAGGGAGGCCAAGATTTTCATACACAACTTTCTACCAAAAACCATCCTTCCCATTCCTATCCACACACGGTTAGGGTTTTCCTTCAACAGAGATCCATTTCCACACAAACCCTAGCCACACACCCACGGTTGTTCTTGTCAAAAGTTTCTAGCTTAAGACATTTGGATCATCTACTTTTAACAGACATTTGACCACCTGTGTTATAGATCAAACATATGGATCATTGTAAAGATTCATCAGTAGTTGTGGGAGGAAAATCCAGATTTGGAATGACAAAGGGCTCCCACCTGAGTTCCATACAAAACATCCACCTAGGCCTCATTCGCTTTTTGGTAAATTACTTACCCGAGTAAATGCAGTTACTTAGGTAAGTTTTTCTTGAAAAACACTTACTCAAGTAAGTGCATTTACCCATATTTTTTTATTTGTCATGTAAATAAGGCAATGACTATGGAATTCTTGGTCAATGGGAACCAAAATCCTATTGACCAACTTTCCCCCTCTCAAAATCCGAAAAAAGAACACCCCATTAAGAAATCAAAACAAAAAATCCTTGATAACAAAAACTTTTTTTAACTAGACCCTTAAATATTCACCTTCAAATGAAAAAGTACCCACAAGAAATTCTCTAATCTCAGCAAAGGGGTAAGGAATTTTTCTGTCTCCTCATAGTAAACTTGACTACTAGTTCTCCCCATTTAGAGTAGGTTTTTCCAAAGCAATATCAATCACCAGAGGACCTAGGTAGGAATGGCAATTGGACGGGTTTGGAGTGGGGATAAAATTCCCCATCCCCGATCCCGATTTCCAAATCATTACCCATCCCCGTCCCCGATTCCCGTCCGGGAAAGAAATGCTCCTCCATCCCTGACCCCGCCAGGGATGAGTTCCCCATCGGAGACCTGGATCGCCGATTGCTTTTGAGTTTCCCATCGGAGAAAGGAAAGCTCCTCCATCTCAAATCTGCGATGATGATCTGGGTTTAAATGTACCACCTTTAGCCCTTTACACCTGATTGGTAAGGCCTGAAGGCCCAAACAAGAAAAGTAGGGGTTTCTTTGAGCAAAGGATTGATTTCCTGAATCCACACCTCTCTACCATAAAAATAACGTATTGGGAACATTCGTAACACCCTTCCATCTTTTTTCTACATCTCTCTTTTCAAATTTCCATTTTCATACACAACTTTCTACCAAAAACCATCCTTCCCATTCCTATCCACACACGGTTAGTGTTTTCCTTCAACAGAGATTCATTTCCACACAAACCCTAGCCACAGACCCATGGCTGTTCTTGTCAAAAGTCTCTAGCTTAAGACATTTGGATCATCTACTTTCAATAGACATTTGACCAGCTGTGTTATAGATCAAACACATGGATCATTGTAAAGATTCATCAGTAGTTGTGGGGGGAAAATCCAAATTTGGAACGACAAAGGGCTTCCACCTGAGTTCCATACAAGACATCCACTTAGGCCTCGTTCGCTTTTCGATAAATTACTTACTCGGGCAACTAGGTAAGTTTTTCCTTGGAAACACTTATTCGGGTAAGTGCATTTACCCATATTCTTTTATTTGTTAGGTAAACAAGGCAATGATCATTTTAGTCATAAGAACTCATTATTAAAAAGGACAATTTTGTCCCATTCAAGTGTTGGCAACTTTCCTCTTAGGTGGGAAAGTTATTTATCCACCTAAGAGATGGGTATCACTTACTCGAATAAATGGTACCCAAGAAAATAAACTTTCCCCGATCCCCACATAAATCTGAAAAAAAAATACAGGAATCTTGATCAATGGGAACCAAAATCCTATTGACCAACTTTCTCCCTCTCAAAATCCGAAAAAAGAACACCCCCTTAAAAGTCAAAACAAAAAATCCTTGATAACAAAAACTTTTCTTAATTACACCCTTAAATATTCACCTTCAAATGAAATAGTACCCACAAGAAATTCTCTAATCTCAGCAAAAGGGAAAGCAATTTTTCTGTCTCATAGTAAAATTGACTACTAGCTCTCCCCATCCCCGTCCCCGATTTCCTCCGGGGAAAGAAATGCTCCTCCATCCCTGACCCCACCAGGGATGAATTCTCCGTCGGAGACCTACATCGCCAATTGCTTTTGAGTTCCCCATCGGAGAAAGGAAAGCTCCTCCATCTCAAATCTGCGACCGAGATTCACATTGATTAGGTGATGGCCACGAGTTACAAAGTTTCAGATCTGCAACTTGTGAACATTAAGTTGAGAGAAAGAGAAGAGACGAGTTGCAAAGTTTCAGATCTGCAACCTATGAGCACTGAGTTGAGAGAAAGAGAAAGAGACGAGTTGCAAAGTGTCAGATTTGCAACTTGTGAGCATTGAGTTGAGAGAAAGAGAAAGAAAGGACCATTGCGGGCTTGCGAGTTGTCTCACCTGAGAGAGAAAAAGAGCGCTAACGACGACTATTGACACTGAAGACGATAGGATAGACTAAGAAGGGAAGAAGAAGAACTGAAGAAGGGTAGGGTTTTTAGTTTCAGGCGCAGCCCACTGTTCTTTATTCTGTCTTTTACACTTTTTTTAGTTTTTGTTATTTGTGTAATTATAATATAATAATATTATATAAAATAATATAATATTATATATATATATAATCAGGGTCGGGCCGGGCAGGGATTGCATTCCCCAGTCCCATCGGGTCGGGGAGCCCAGGTACCTCTCAGGGATGGGAAAATTGCCACCCCTAGACCTAGGGAATTTTTGGAAAGGGATTGAATGTTGGGACCAGCATAGAAGCAAAGGCTCTCCCATTATTCGAACGGTTCGAACGGTTTTAACCGTTTTTCAAATTTTTTATTTTTTGTCAGAACAGGCCGGCCATTTGAGTCACACAGTCAGAACTTTCGAACCTGTAACTGAACCCCTGACCGGTTAGGTCACCGGTTCGTTTTTAAAAACCATGGTGTACATGATGAATACTAGGCTCAATATTATATTGTTCGATCGGTGGATTTAATCATTGCTATGGTCAAATCTAGCCCATTTGTTAACACCTTGTTGGATCCATTTGCATTAATAGGACAAAAATATGATAAAATGGGTGTTCTGTTTTGAGTTATACTGATTTTTTACCCTCCTCACATTCCATAATTTCGTTGTATGTTTCAATTAAAAAGGTCAATGATCAATCCGCTGATGCATTTTTCTAGCTGAAGTGAATTTCATATGGATATGTGATACTCAGTGACAACACATATTTATCACCAATTTGTATTGATCAGTCCGAATCATTCAGGTAGAAACAGCAATAAAACCAAACACAATCTAAATTTATGCAAGTTCTTTTTTTTTTTGAATTATTCGGATTCATAACAAGCCATCCTTATAAATTCTAATGGTTAAATTAAACCTCACACCCATAATGGTTAAATAAAATCCCCACTAAGGAATTTATAGAATGGCCAAGATTGATGAGTTCTACACTTAAATTCATTAATTTAACACTGGCTTACTTTCTTAAATGTATCCATTATAAAGATTAATTTCCATATAAAAGGGAAGGCCTTGATTCAACGAAATGAAATGAAAGACCAACTGAGCTTGCCAAAATGGAGTTTCTGTGTCTGGTTCGATTGTGTCGGGAGAGGTTCCCATGTTGATCCACGATCTTATGTGTTTCTTGCAGGACCAATGTACTATAAGGGATATTACCATCTGTTTTACCAATACAATCCCTACGGTGCTGTATGGCGGCCAGATATCATATGGGCCCATTCTGTATCAACTGATCTCGTCAACTGGGTTCATCTCGACCATGCCATTTACCCAACTGAGACTTTCGACATTAATGGCTGCTGGTCGGGTTCTGCTACAATCCTCCCCGGAAATAAGCCTGTCATTTTGTACACCGGTGGAGACACTAAAAACCATCAGGTTCAAAACTTAGCACTGCCTGTAAATCTTTCTGACCCACTCCTCCAATCGTGGGTAAAGCTGCCTCAGAATCCTCTCATCACACCCATCAATGGTGGCATTGATCCAGAAAATTTCAGAGACCCCACAACTGCGTGGCAGGGTCCAGATGGGGAGTGGAGGATACTTGTTGGAACCCAAGGAGAACATGGAGGAATGGCAATTCTGTACCGAAGTAGGGATTTTGTCAACTGGACCGAATCTCAGTATCCATTTCGCTCGCGGGAGAAAACTTCTATATGGGAGTGTCCTGACTTTTATCCAGTGTCTCTGAACACTACAAATGGAGTTGACACCTCGGTGAATAATCCTAGTGTCAAGCATGTCCTCAAGGTGAGCTTCAATTCCCATGACTACTACACATTGGGGAGTTACAGCAGTTACACAGATGAGTACATTCCTGATACCGACTTCATGGACTCAGACTTGAGATATGATTATGGAAAGTTCTACGCTTCAAAGAGTTTCTTCGACCCTGCCAAGAACAGACGGATCTTGTGGGCTTGGGTAAATGAGTCCGATAGTGAATCAGAGGACATCAAGAGAGGCTGGTCTGGCCTTCAGGTAATTCAAAGTATTATATATGTTACATCATCTACCTCCAGTTTCTGCTCTTGAGAGTACTGTGAGAATGCAAATTAAAAAAGAACATCAGTTAATTCAATAGTGAATTAATGACTCTGATAAATGGTGCACTAGTTGTATAGAAGAAGGAACAAGCAACCAATTTGCAGCTTGAAAATTTTCAAAGTAGATATTCGTTGTTTTACACCAGTCAGTGGATTGAGTCACCAGTATAACTTTTTTTTTTTTTTTCAGTCAATTCCGAGAAGTGCTTGGCTTGGTAAAACGGGAAGGCAATTGGTACAATGGCCAGTCGAGGAGATTGAAAAATTACGCATAAATGAGGTGAATTTCAAGGGTGAGAATCTTAGGAGTGAAACAGTATTTGAAGTTTCGGGTGTCACGGCTTCACAGGTCAGTTTCTGATCATCTGCGTCAATATCATACTGTTAAATCGTGCTTTAGAACTTTTTTTTTTTTTTTCTTTTCTGGGTACAGTTCATAATTCATTTACCCTTTTCGATCTTGAAGGCCGATGTAGAGGTTTCGTTTGAATTACCAAAATTGGCATATGCAGAGTTGATGGACCCAAGTTGGGTTGATCCACAATTACTCTGCAGCAATAAAGGAGCTTCTGTTAAGGGTGGAGTGGGGCCATTTGGTTTGCTGGTTCTAGCTTCTGAAGATTTGAAGGAACACACTGCAATCTTCTTTCGGGTGTTCAAAAATAAAGACAGATATGTGGTGCTCATGTGTAGCGACCAGAGCAGGTAGAGTTAATTTGATTCTTTATTTCTTTCTCACTAAACTAAATATCCTACTGTTATGTTCTTGGGTGAATTAACTAGCTTAATTCTATGTCCAATGACCTGAACATAAAATTTTAACAGGTCTTCCCTGTCAGAAGAGATAGATAAAACCACCTATGGAGCTTTTGTTGATGTGGATCCTCGCCACGAGAATATTTCACTAAGAAGCTTGGTATTTTCATATGTCCATATTCTGTGTAGTTTTGTCTTACAATTAAAAGAGTAAAATTTCTTGTTTAACTTTCTTTTTCTGTTTTTTGGTTAAATTAACCCATGATATTGAACTATTTGAACACTAATCATGTGCGCTTTTTTTTTTTTTTTATCTATTGCAGATTGATCATTCTATTGTGGAAAGTTTTGGGGGCGAAGGAAGGGCTTGCATTACTGCAAGGGTTTATCCCAAGTTGGCCATTGATGAAGAAGCCCGTCTTTATGCATTCAATAATGGAACTGAAAATGTAATAATTTCAAGACTGAGAGCTTGGAGTATGAAAAGTGCGCTTATTTATTGAAGGCATATATATTTTAAACAATGGGGACGGAATATAAAAGAATGAGAAATGACACAGACTATTATTTCTGGAATTGTAAATTTGTATAGCAATTAACTCTAAGGCTCAGTGGAAAGAGTACAAATACAAATATGTAGAATGAAAAATTTTGTATTTTGTATTATTTTGTGAGTTCACATCTAAGCCCCATGGAGTGCACCACACATGTACATCTCATCAGCATGCATTGGGAAAATCTCCTGTACTTGTCATTGGGAGATGTTCCTAATACACGGTTGGAATGTGCTGTTGGGGGCACAGGGGCACATTCCATTGGGCATAGATGTGAATTCTTATTTCATATGTATTGTACTCCTTCTAAACTGAGCCTTAATCTCCATTCCTGTGTGGCATGTAGCATTTGTAAACTTTGAAAAATAATGTAATTGAAACTTATTGGAAGGAGAGTTCCAATCTACATTCTAATAACATCAACCTCTCTCATTCTTACCTTATAAACAAATAGATATCTTTTTTATCCTGAAAGATGCCATAAAATGTGGGTTCAGCAACTGCATATTGTCTACAATATAAAAATCACTGTTCAGCAAATGGGCCATGGACAATGAGCTACCAAGCGGGGAGATACACAGTAAATCAACAAAATGGGTGGACAGTAACTGTAAAAAATGGATGCATGACAGTTGAAGAGTAGGACATTGATATTGATATCTAATAAGAGTGCAAGGTTAGAACAAGGTTTCTGCTGTTGGACTAGATGGGGTCACTGTAACTTAGGAGGAGAAGCTCTGAGGCGCGTCTGAAGACACTGTCTTTAAAACGTTATTTGCCCCCATTCAGTTTTACTGAGTTTGTTGTTGGGTTACAAGCAAATTCGTTCCCAGGATACAACAGAGCCTTGGGCGAGAACCTGCAACCATCAAAGTTGAAGAGTCTCCAAAGAAACCTTCTATGAGACTGTAGCAGACTGGACTGAGAGAGAAAGAGATAGTGAATTTCGAAATTGTGTGTTTTGGAGTCTGATTCATGCTCCTTAAATAATTTGTGAAGAGGTATAAGGAAAACGTATGGGCTGGTTTAGAGAAGTCACCTTGAACAGTCACAATTTCAATCATTGTGCCTGTTTAAAAAGTTGTTAATAGTTGGTGACTGTTAACTTTGAATTGTGCCTCTTGATCACACCCGATCAAATCGTGACCGTTGATCTCATCAATGGTGATTAACGGTCATCAACACACCAAAACCAGAGCCGCCCATCGTGAGCCATGCGGGTGCGCGCGAAGTGCGAGCAAAGTGCACCTCTAAAGCACCTCATTGTAATTATCCAATGTGGGACAAGTTCAAAACTGGGTTTTTTTTTTTTTTTTTTTTGTAAGAGAAAAACTGATTTTCCAACCAAGTGTGCAAGTGCAACTTCTCATGTAATTGACCAATCAAACCCATTGGATTTAATCTCTTATGAGATCAAAATCCAACAATCCCCCACATTGATTGATCAATTACATGGTTCTCTCTCAATCCAAACTACTATGACACAGTTATGCATACGAAAGGTGTTTATCAACTTAAACCTCTTGTTAGTATAGTTATCTCAGAGCCTTGTCAAAGTTATTGGTGGTAAGACCTTAAACCAACTACTCTCAAGACAGATCGGAGACACTTATACACATAAAAAATCTTCAGTCTCTGCAAGAGTTTCAAATTTTGCTCAGCACTATTATGGCCATGTGCTTCTTTCCTGGTTTCATGAACAATCCCGAGAGAAAACCCAAACCCTCATGAGAAGCGACACCACTTCTATGTTCACATAGGTGAAGTTCCACTATGTGCTCCGTTATTTGACACATTTCAGAACTTCATTAAGAGTTTATCTCAACCTCTCATCATAACGGACAACACTGTTTATGTTGTGATGGGAAATTTCTCAATGTCAGTGCTAACAGTCACATTGTTGTAACTTGTTGTTACCCATTAAACCCAATACTGATGGTTTTTCAGTTCAGGTTGGGTTACCATTACAGGTGACTAAGTAAAAGGTTTTAATCCCATCTCTTTGGTTGTCATTCTTACCAATTCTCTGGCTAAACCCTTGGTAAGAGGATCAGCCAAGTTCTTACTTGACCTCACATAGGTTATAGTGATGACTCCATCTTGAATCAGTTGCCTAACAAATTCATGTCTCAGACTTATATGTCTGGACTTACCATTGTAGGTAACACTGTAGGCCCTTGACAGAGTTGCCTCATTATCACAGTAAATGGAAATTGGAGGCATAGGACTAGGCCAAAATTTTATATCCAATAATAAATTCCCAATCCATTCAGTCACTTTTCCAACAGCCGCTAAGGCTATGAGTTCGGATTCCATGGTCGAGTGATATATACAAGTTTGTTTCTTGGATGCCCAAGAGATCGTACCCCCACCAAGGACAAAAATCTATTCAGATGTGGACTTGTTATCTCCATTACTGGTAATCCAACTTGCATTAGTGTACCCTTCTAGTACAGCTGGATAATCACAATAAAACAATCCAAGTTCCAAGGTTTTCTTGAGATACCCAAGAACTCTCTCAATTGCCTTCCAGTGCTCTGCACCGGGATTACTTGTAAACCGACTGAGTTTACTTACTGCAAATGCAATATCAGGTCTGGTACAAAGCATAGCATACATCAAGCTCCCTATTGCACTAGCATACTCAAGTTGTGCAATTGCTCTACCAGTATTTTCTACTAACTTTATACTAGAATCATATGGCGTGCTATATTCTTTAAACCCTAAATGCTTAAATTTCTTAAGTACTTTCTCAATATAATGTGATTGGCTTAGTGCATAGCCCCTACTATGCTTTTTAACTTTTATTCCCAAGATGGTATCTACTTCTCCTAAATCTTTCATCTTGAAAACAGAGGATAAGTAGTTTTTAGTTTCATTTATGCCAACCATATTTGTACCCACAATAAGCATATCATCCACATAAAGATACACAATTACTCCATAATTTTCAGTGAATTTTGAGTAGATGCATCTATCAGCACTAAAACCAAAAGCTAGAATGCAAGAATCAAATTTCTCATGCCACTGTTTAAGTGCTTGTTTTAATCCATATAGTGATTTAACCAGTTTACAGACTTTCTTCTCGTTTCCAGGAAGAACAAATCCTTCTGGTTATTCCATGTAAACCTCTTCATTTAAATCACCATTTAAGAAATCAGTTTTAACATCCATTTGGTGAACAAATAAGTGATAAATGGATGCTAATGCTATAAGTGTTCTAATAGAAGTTGTTCTAGCCACTGGTGCATAGGTGTCAAAGTAATCAATCCCTTCCTTTTGACTAAATCCTTTGGCTACCAATCTAGCTTTAAAAGTTTGCATAGTTCCATCAGTGTTGTATTTTCTTCTAAACAACCATTTACATTTTATTGGTTTTGATCATAGAGGCAGATCTACTAGTACCCATGTGTTATTTGACATTATTGAATCAATTTCATCATTTATAGCTTCCTTCCAAAATGTAGCATCTCTAGAGGTCATGGCCTCACTATAGATTTTTGGATCATTTTCAATGTTTAGGACAATGGGTATTTTATTTAAAATCTTCTTTCTATCAGCCTCAACCAAAAATACAATTGACTGAGTAGAGATAAAATCTGAACCTAAGTGTTTCTCTGTTCTCTGTCTTGACTTCTTCTAAGTCCTATTGTAGGTGTTATAGTTGTGTTATTTTTTCTTTCAGTCTCATTATTATCAATAGGTATTGAGATCTGAGTTTCTCTGTCATTTTCTGTGGATTCATTTTCTGTAGGTTCAGAACACAGTTTATTTTCAAAGAATTCAACATCTCTAGTTTCAATTATTATGTTGGACTCTAAGTCTAGAAGCCTATAGGCCTTGCTATGTTCTACATATCCAACAAACATACTTTTCTTAGCTTTGAGTCCTAATTTGGTTCTTTAGGATCTGGAACTCTATAATATGCTAAGCACCCCACACTTTTAGATATGCTAAATTATGTTTTCTTCATGTCCATAATTCAGATGGTCATTTGTTATTAACTCTAGAAACAATTCTGTTATGTAAATGGCAGGCTGTTAGGAGTGCTTCCCCCCACAGGTTTAAAGGTGCATTAGCTTTTAACAACATGCAGTTTATCATTTCTGTAAGTGTTCTATTTTTCCTTTCAGTCAGGGTCTTATCCTTATTGTCTCTAAACCGAGACTCTTCTTCAATACGAAGGTGTTGCTAAATTTGCTCCAAGGTAAGTTCTTCAGCCTTGTGCAGAAGCTTCTTCCTGTAATCCTTCCAAGAGGGTGAAAGTTTGGCAATGATTGCTCCCACTTGGAAAGATTCAGGAAGGGTGATGTTAAGGGATCAAATTTTATTGACTATCATCTGTAGTTCATGAACTTGCTGTAATATGGGTTTATGGTCGTTCATGGTGAAGTCAAAGTATTCTGCAATAAGATACTTATTCGTACCTGCTTCTTGCACCTTGTATTTGAATTACAGGGCCTTCCAGATTTCTTTTGGAGATGTAAACTCCTTGTAGAAGTTGTAGAGCCGGTCTGATAAGGTATTCAGTATGTGTCATCGGCACAGAAGTGAGTCCTCTTCTCGTTTTGCTCTTTCCTTCTTTAGTTTCTCAGAGTCTTTGTCAATGGGTTTAGGAAGTGATTGCAGATTCGGGTCCAACAGATAGTATAGTTTCAGTGTGGTCAGAAAGAAGATCATCTTGTCTTGCCATAGGCTGAAATTTGCTCCATCGAACTAGTCTAGTCGAACAAGATCTTGGTTCATCATCTTGATCGAAGTCATGCTTGCTTCCGCCTCCATTGCAGAATAACGTTCTAAAATTGTTGGACTAGATGGGGTCACTGTAACTTAGGAGGAGAAGCTCTAAGGCGCGTCTGAAGACACTGTCTTTAGAACGTTATTTGCCCCCACTCAGTTTTACTGAGTTTGCTGTTGGGTTACAGGCAAATTCGTTCCCAGGATACAACAGAGCCTTGGGCGAGAATCAGCAACCAGCAAAGTTGAAGAGTCTCCAAAGAAACCTTCTGTGAGACTGTAGCAAACCGGACAGAGAGAGAGAGAGATAGTGAATTTCGAAATTGTATGTTTTGGGTCTGATTCATGCTCCTTAAATAATTTGTGAAGAGGTATAAAGAAAAGGTAGGTGCTGGTTTAGAGAATGCACCTTGAATAGTCATAATTTCAACCATTGTGACTGTTTAAAAAGTTGTTAACAGTTGGTAACTGTTAACTTTGAATTGTGCCTCTTGATCACATCCGATCGAATCGTGACCGTTGATCTCATTAACGATGATCAACGCTCATCAACACACCAAAACCAGAGTTGCCCATCGCGAGCCACGCAGGTGCGCGCGAAGTGCGAGCAAAGTGCGCCTCTAAAGTGCCTCATTGTAACTATCCAATGTGGGACAAATTCAAAACTGGGTTTTTTTTTTTTAATTTTTTTTTGTAAGAGAAAAACTAATTTTCCAACCAAGTGTGCAGGTGCAATTTCTCATGTAATCGACCAATCAAACCCATTGGATTTAATCTCTTATGAGATCAAAATCCAACATATGCCAATGTTATAAAGAGTAGTCCAGTGACCAAGGTTTCTGCCAATGCCGGTTCATGCAAATTCTTCTCATGTCTATCTATGATTCCCATCTTAATTTATATGCTGGATCATGCGATGTGAAGAAAGAAGACAATTTCACATTTGCGAGATAGAATATCAAAAACTATAATTAACGCATATAAAATCTTATTTAGGTAGCTTCTGATAATGTTTTTGAAATGTTGTTGATCTGAATTGTCAGACCATCTGGCCCGAAAATCATCCATGCAATCGGCTTCGTTTCATTCTTAATCTGGTTTTTGGCTAAAAGTCATTGATTTAATTAGTGATATATTGATTCAGGCTATCAAACTGTTGATTCATTTGACCCGTTCAGTGGTCTTTTTACTGCTTTTATTTTAATTATTTTCTAAATTGAAACAGGCCGTCCATTTGAATCAGACGATCAAACCATCAACCCAAAAAACGGTGGCCAAAACGGTTCCAGTTCATAAAATGGTCATAGCATGGGAAAGTGTATTCTTAGCCAGCAAACTAGGTTGGATCAATTTTAAGTACTCATGATTTGGCCAAATTAACTACGTATATACATTATACATACAATTTCATCCAAACGGTCCCATCTAATTAGCAATGAGTCTGCTCTAGCTATCCTAACTCTTCCTAATATTTATGAACAACCAACCAGTATTGGGTCCATTTAATTTAGTTACTTATTTTTTTCTAATTGGCAAACCTAAGCCAAAACGTGTAAAAGAAAGCAATTATCAATAATGAAATCAATTAAAGTCTCATCGCATTATGGCCTTGTTTTGTCTTTGTGAACTTCATCCGATGCTTTGTTAAAGGAATTCGATCAATGAACAATTAGGTTTTCACCACAAAAAGAGCATAAGTTATTAAAAATAATATAATATTTCAAAGCCAAAGCGTTAATTTGCTGCCCCTTCATCGCTCAAATCTTTTGTTTGCTTCACCTCTAACGGTGAAAAGGCAGCTGGACCATTCTTTGCGTGGGCCACCACAAAGGGGTTTCAAGTGAAACGACAGAATCAATAATTTTGAGTAGTGAATGGAAACATTATAGGACTTAAGCTTAAAACTTCAGCAGATTGTTTCCCTTGAAATAGGTTACCATACTCAAAATGTCAACTAAAACTTACAAACGGGTTTTACGCGATTTTTCGGCACTTGTTCAGGAATAGCACAAAGCTAGCTTGTGGAGGAAAATCAACAATAAAGAAAAGAAAACGACTAAAATGGGGCATGGGAGATGGCGTATTCCAAATATCAACACCAAACTTAGTATTTCTCTACCTGATTTGAACAAACACATGTGCCAAAATGCATATCATCTCCACTCCGCATCCATATAGGGAAGAGTGTGATCTCAATCGAGTTGGCTCATAACCGCACTAGCGCGTGGGCAATATTAGGGGTGAGCATGAATCGGTTTGGTTTCATGGAAGAACCTGAAATCTACTCTATAGGGGTCAGTTTCAGGTTTTCAAAACTAGAACCTATCCTGTGAAGGTTCGTCCCAGTCTTGTTGGTTTTGGGGTTGGTTCTAAAGTATATTTGTAGAATTTGTTCTTTCTTTACTTTCTCTTAAGAAAAAAATAAAACATGTTCTTTAAAAACTTAATTTTCAATAAATATAATATATAATTAAAAATTTATATTATCTTTATTGATTAAATTGAATAACTTAATATGTAGATTATCATTATAAGGTTCAAGACATAATTTAAATTTTGTAAATATTACCTTTTACATTACTTACATATTAAAATGAAAACAAATGATCAAATAACTTTTAAGTAATTGAATGTTCAAGTGAAACCATGGCCTTTATAACCACGAGTGTTTGGGTTCAAATTTTCACATCCCTAAAAGTAGTTTGGGATTTATTTCAAGGAAAATTTGGTTCTAAGGCAAGTTCCACCAAGGCCAACCAAGGTTGGTTCAAATAGGATAAACCCCTAAATCCTAGAATCAGCCTAGGTGGGTGTCAATTCCAAGAATTTAGAACCAAACCCTACCATGTAACAGATTGGGTAGAATTAGTTCAAGGCCAATTCGAGGTTGGTTCCATTCAATTCCGAATAAAACCTACTTATTTGTTCACCCTTAAACAATAATACTGTATTTATGTATGTCTTTATAGACTGTATATAAGCATATTGAGAGAATTCGGATAATTCACGGGAATTGAATAGGGTCTGAAATTAGAATTGAAATGGTCCAACAATTTGGTTAGGAGGATCGGAATTGAAGTTCCATTTCCTTTTCTGATGGAACGGAGGGAATAGCCATGATTTCCTCCCCCTCCACTAGAAATGAGAATCCATTCTATACAATTGTGATGTTTTGAAAAGGAATATCGTGGAGGTTGGAACTGTATGTTCTTTTAACGAGAAAAAACAATATTTCTCAATGTATGTATTTTTAGCACTTGATCTTCTTCATCTTATGTGCCATATACATTTCAACAGAATAACCAAAGAAATCTATTAGAAACCAACTAATTTTTATCTTCATTAATTGCGCTCATGTTAATTTTTATTTCACGTAATTTTTACATGCATGGCTTTGACGCTCAGTAAATTAAAGGCTTTACAACCCGCTCAGACTATTGTATGGAAATTGCAAAGATTGTGATGTTTCTTCATTAATTTAACTAGCTTCTAAACATTAACAAGTAACCACTAACCACCAATTAATCTCTTTCGATCGGTTGATGTCTTCTCATCAACCTGACAACAGCACTGATCGGTCGATCTTAGCGTTAACACACACTGCCTCCTGCAACTTTTCCTTTAGACTACTTGGTGACTGAGTTGCTTTTCCTTCTCTTATAATATTGCTTTGTTCATTCTCCATGTGTAAGGCCGACTTCCACGCGGACGTCGAGAATTGCTTTAACCAGAACATGAATGTCTCCAGTGATGGCCGGTGGACAATTAGATCTCAAGATGACTCAGTCGTGCGGGTCAGGCTTTCAGTCCATTAAGGCGTACGTTCTTCTTTGGGAAATTCCACATTCAAATGAATTGCTTGTTCCTCTGCCAGCAGTGGCACCGTTACGTACCACTTTCTACGTATACTTAACATCTTCTATCTCCATCTTCGTCTTCTTTAATTGTACTATTTATTTTAGAATCTACTTGATTATAATTAACCGTGGAATTAAATAAATAATATAATAATCCCATGCATGCATGATTGATTTGTGTATGTAGCTGTAGCCATTCAATTCAACGTACACTGTAAGTCTGTATCTAGGGGTGTTAATTGAACTGGATCTGGTCCAATCCGATTCAATATAAATTTATTAGGAATGGATCAAGTTCAATTCAATCTAATAAATATTTTGGATCGAATTGATCCAATTCAATATATCTAATTGGTTAATCTAATTCGTCTAAATCAATTTTGAACGGGGTCCAATCCAAAATGGGTCCATTTGACACCCTTATCTGTATCCATGACAGCAGGACGAGATTGATTTGGAATTTTTGGGCACGTCGTTTAAAAAAACTAGGGTAATCGAGACCAACAATTCCCACCCATCAACGGATTTCCATTCTATGGAACGCCCAACAAACGACAAACGATGGAACTCATGTAAGTAGTAAGCTAGCTACAGCATTTTATTGGAAACTAAATATTAATTAATTGTTGGATTATATACACTAATTTAATTTGGATGATTTTACGTGGACGAGATACCCATTAGAAACCAATCTCCGCTCCTAAATGGTTTGGACTTGTGGACTTTGGAGCTCAGCTCATATCACTGAAATCTCTGATGACTGATGACGCATGTTACTATCTGGGCGCCGTTCGATTGACAGAATTACGTCATGTGATGATAATGATGATGATGAGATGATCCTCTCCTCAGTACGATCGCGTAAAGGCTTAGCTTAACACGAATCGCATTTTTTCTCCTAACAAATGATTGGACAATTAGAAATTTAGAATTTTTAGAGAGGAGTGAGAGGAGCCGTCTGACACTCCATAGTCCATCCACTGTCCACGCCCGACGCAACGATGCGTTGATTTGAATGTTGATCATGACATCGGACGGTCTTTACCATAGTTCTCTATGTAACACACGTGGGTATCGACCCACGGTATCATTAAGTTTTTCCCTTATTGGACCAAACTCCAAAGACGATTAGAAGCGCGAAGAGAGAGAGAGAGAGAGAGAGAGAGAGGGAGAGGGAAAAAAGGGGGGAAATAGAGGAAGGTCGATCGGCCGATAGATTTATAAATTATCCAAAAAAGGGTCGATCCTCCATAGATTGGATAAATAGAAAATCATAGCAGACGGTGTTTTCGTTTGCCATTTTTCTCTTTTCTTCTGTTTTCTTTCCTTCTCCTGTTCTTATCAGGATGCAGGAGTACTCTGAAACCAAATATATGAATTGAAGAAAAATCAAAATCCGACCTAAATACCTAATTAGGAATTAATGGGTTATTCATAATTAATTAATCAAACCCTCACCAAACAATCAAACAAGAGGGACAAAATAAAGAGAAGAGCAGTAGTTCGCAGGGCGGAGAACGGACGTCAAAGGAATGAAGGAAGAATATGACCAGCAAGTCAGAAAAGGATCAAGCTCATGGTCGTGGTTGGCTAACTTCCATAAGGATCTGATGGCGGGAGCGGTGATGGGGGGAGTTGTGCACACGATTGTAGCCCCCATCGAGAGAGCCAAGTTGTTGTTGCAGACGCAGGAAAGCAACTTCGCCATCGTTGGCGGTGGCGGCCACCGGAGGTTTAGGGGGATGTTCGATTGTATCTTCCGCACGGTCCAGGAAGAGGGTGTTCTTTCTCTCTGGAGGGGCAACGGGAGCAGTGTTCTTCGCTACTACCCCTCTGTTGCTCTCAACTTCTCTCTAAAGGTGCATTCACATTTCTTCATTCTGCATCTTTTCTTTCTTTGTATGATTTATATTTGATTTTCATTATCTGATTTCTCGTATTTGGTGACATTTTTTTTCAATTTTGATCAATTAATTGCCATAAATTTTATCAGTTTATTCTCATTCTTGCAAATTGCTTGCTCGAGCACCAACTGAAATTTTAATATTATAAGTCCTAAGAATGGTCAGTATCGCTTCAAGTTTGAGATTCCATAACCCTGTGGTCATGGATGACCTAATTTGATAACAAATGGACCTTCGTTCTTGTTGTATCAATGAAACATCCATTTGATTTTGGCGCTGCACATGGACAACATTCTTGATCCAATCTTTAGTGTTCTTTTGTTTTGACTCCTAAATTTAAAGGGAATACTTTGTCAAGAATGGCATCTCTATGTACCTCCTTTGGTGATTGAAGAACTCAAAGTTTAATAGGTACGTTAGAGCGTCTGTTTCTTGGTCATTTAGGAGATTAAGCGTCATGGTTCTCTGGCTAGTAACCAATCAGGAGGTCTATGTTTGAAAAACAAACTTCGTGGTATGAACAAATAGACCCAGTAGAGAGAGAATGTTTCCTCCTTAATGACTCAATTTTGAGAACACCAACAGAATGTCAATGTCATATTAGCAAACATATACATATAATTTTTTAGTGTTGCTGTAATATCAAACATAATGATAATGCAGCATTTTGATTATGCCCTTTTATGTAAATTAAAGAGGAGCAGAGTTAGGTGAAGCAAGTATTTCTCTCTGGCACCATTTTGGGAGAAGTATGCTTACATGTGAGGGAGAGGGGTTAGGGACGGTCTTCACTCTATTCTCATGTCCTTGTGCTCTATAGGTGTTCCTAATTTGAAGAGTGTGGCCCCACCAGTCACAGTTCTGCACGGTAATGCTGGGAGGCAAAGCATTAGAAATTAAAAGCAAGAACCCATCAAAAGTATAGGTTAAAGAACTGCATGCATGAGCAGAAGAAGATGGTTTCAAGAAAAATATCAAGCTCTGGCATTGTGTAATTAAGAGAACGTGGACTAAAATGGACCTGACTGATAGAGTTACTTCAGCTTCTTCTCAGATATCCATCTTTTCCATTCTTGATTCTCACAGATTTTATCAGATACAATGTAATTTCTAGGAGTAGAGTTAGATCAAGGAAGACCTATGGTGGGGGGACCTTCCTTTTGATGCTAAAGCTTCATAAACTATATTCTATCTCTTTGTACAGAAATTATCCTTTGGCTGTGGGTATTTTTTGGGTTTTGGTTTATTGAAGTGTTTATGAGTAAGATGATGGTATATCTGTTGTGTCTTCTTTGGAGGGAAATTTTCTGGATTCCATTAGGCCAAATAGCAAAATTGGGGTTATAGATTCTCTTGGGTGCTTTTATTGTTCTTCTTTATTCAAGTCTTATCTTCTCTCCCCATCCCCCTATGGTGTTTCAGTTGAAAACTATTTAGCATTGTCTAACTATCAAATCAACACTTATGAGGTTCTTCAAAAAAGAATACCTTATTGACACCCCTCACCCATGGATACTCTCTTCGCAAGCAAGTTATGAAACTTCATTTCCTAATGTCACTATAATTTTGAAGTTTTTCTTCTCTTTGTTTGGTTTCAGGTGGACAACTTAGGAGGTATTGATAGCTTATTCAAGTTATCCTTCTCTCCCCACACAGGGACAAAATATTATGGAGATATGCAGTAGAGCAGCAATTTTATGGTCAGTCTAGGAGGAAATTTGTGGCAAAGAGCAAACATTAGATGCCTTGATAGAACTGATCATAGTTAGGTTGGTTCATTAGGTGAAGATAAAGGTAGGTCTTTACAGATGAAATCATTAGAAGATTGCATCATGTAGCTTCCTCTTCAACAAGATATATTTCAACTATCCAAGATTGAAATCTTCCATCTCACAACAGCATCAAGTTAAAGTTTGATGGGTGCAGTGGTGCAGAATAGGAAACCGAGGAAACTCAAGAGTTGGTGGAGCATTTAGGAACTGAGAAGGTGATTTTCTAGTTATTTACTCTTTCCTGATAGGACATGGGAATTCCATATAGATGAACTTCTATCTTTCCTTTAGGGGTTGAGGATGGGCCAATCTCTAGAGCACCGAGCTTGAGGTGGAAGGGGACTCTCGGTAGTAATTGGATGGCTGCAAGGAGATAAGCCAGGCCCTTGGCATATTCACACCATCAGGGAGGTTAGAAGCTTGGCATCTTAATTGAACTTTACTCTTAAAGTGGTTCAAAGATCTGCAAATTCCTTGGTGGATAAGCCCGTCTAATTGTACAAAACCTGATATTACATTTTACCCCTCTGTTATTTAAGGATTCCTTGACATACAAAACCCTTAAAGCTAGTGTTGTTAGTACCTCTATTAATACAAGAGCAGTTTTGTTCTGTTAGACTGCTAACAGAGAGGTCCTTAGGTTCCGGATGGCTTAATCCTCACTGTTCTGGCCATTAATTTTTTGCCCTTCAAATTGAGTCTCATAATAACCACCCACTTAAAATGAGTTCAGATATCTTTTAGCAACCGCAAACATACAGAAACGGTAAATTCAAATAGAGATTCTCAAATCTTAAATGGAGAAGACTCTACCATCTCATCCTCTCTCTTTAAGTCTTCAACAGACAAGAATACCACGTCGTGTCTGAGGAATATTCACTGAAATTCTCAGGGAAGCAAAATTCGGTATCTAATCTGAGTTTTCATAGTATCATCTTAGTCGTTAGTTTGTTATGGTTTTACAGAGTGATTAGGCAGAGTATCATCTTGGAAGCAGCCTCTTCATGTGCAGGGGTAAGGCTGTGTGCAATCGTCCCTCCCCAGACCCCGCATTGGCAGGAGCCTCCTGCACTGGGCTTTGTTTAACTTCCACACGTACAAAAGCAGACTCTATGGCTTTGTTTAACTTCCATGCATACAAAAGCAGAAAATATTCCTTCTTTTCCCTTTATTTACACTCACTTTTCTGTATGGCTGCAAGGTGTTGGTTGATGGATTTATTATGCAGAACAAGGTTCAAAGTATCAATACACCCCGATACACCAGAAGGTGTGTATAGGTACTTGGTACCTACCACCTAAAATGGGTCAAAAGGCTATTTACCCTGTTTTTCAGACAACCACCAATATGATATGATATGTATTGTATTGAAATTTTGAACCTTGATGCAGGATGAGAAAAGTTCTTGATCATTTAACCATGAATGTCGATACTTAAGTCTTCATGCCTGTGCTGATCACAAAAAGAATGAAATTACTAGGAAGATGAGATGCGTACTTTAGATGAAGATCAACCATTTCTTCTTGTCGTCAAAGTAACATATGAAAAATATTTTGTAAATTACTAAAAGCATCATTCCTAATAAAGCATTGCTTGCACAGGATCTCTACAGAAACATGTTAAGGAGCGGTAATTCTAAAGATAAGCCATTCACTTCCGGTGTTCTTCCGAACTTCTTAGCAGGGGCTGCGGCTGGTTGTACAACACTGATTATCATCTACCCACTTGACATTGCTCATACACGCCTAGCAGCAGATGTTGGGACAACAGAATCTCGTCAATTTAGGGGCATGTGTCACTTTCTGAGCACCATTTGCAGGAAAGATGGTATGAGGGGGATCTATAGAGGCCTCCCTGCTTCTCTACATGGGATGATTGTCCATCGTGGTCTTTACTTTGGGGGATTTGATACATTGAAAGAGATGATGTCAGAAGAGTCTAGACCAGAGGTGGCATTATGGAAACGTTGGTTGATGGCTCAAGCAGTTACAACTTCAGCAGGCTTATTGTCTTACCCATTGGATACCGTACGAAGGCGGATGATGATGCAGTCTGGTTTGGAACAGCCAATGTACCATAGCACCTTCGACTGCTGGAGAAAGATTTATAGGATAGAAGGGGTAGCTTCCTTCTATCGTGGTGCACTTTCAAACATGTTTAGGAGCACCGGTGCTGCTGCAATCTTGGTTTTATACGATGAGGTCAAGAAATTCATGAATTATACCAGGTTGTAAAAAAGAATGACCAATTATTAATTTGGTCGGCCTGGCAGCAGCACTAACGTGATCAAACAGAGAGCATTCAAGGCCCAAAAACTTGTCTAGAGATTACTAAAATGGGGTTTAAGAGGGGCGGATGTGGAATATGTACAATATGGGATATAGATAAGAAGGTTTCATTTGGAAGCTCCGTAGTGAATTAGTGGTTTTCTCTTTCCTGCTCTTGTTAACCAAATAGAATAGCAGGATTCTTTTATGGGAAGTTCTTTCATGGAAATTTGTTTTCCATAATTATCAGTAAACATTCTTTTCAATCTTTATTTGAGAAGATATGATAAAGAATGTAAAGCAGTTAGCTTCAGGAGATAATGTTTTCATGGACATTGTAGGCCTGTACGTTGAATATTCATTATTCAGAGATTAAGCAGCATTCCTTTTTTGGGTCCAGAATAGGGACCATGTAATTTGGTTGCTTTGTAGGTTCTGCCACTCTTGCATGTGACTTGTTATCTTTTTGGCAAATATTGTTTTGATATAATATTTAAAAAAAAAATTGAAGTGCATAAATCTAAATGTTACCCCTCGACTGCTCGACCATCATTTACCAGTTTCTTAGACTTAATATTTATATGGGCTGCATTGCAGATTGGTCTCTACTATTTTCTAGATTTTAGGAAAACTCGTACATGGAGGACAAAGGTGACTGTTCTGGGACAATCCTTGTGGACCTATTGCTTTAAAGAATGGAGTGACAGGCTGTTTAAAATGATCGGGCAACTAAACATATTATTGGAGAGCTTTCTTGTTAGAAAATCATCAAAACTAACTATTTTCAATTATGTTCTCCCTGGTGCTTAAAATGGACAGCCAAGTTTTTTTTTTTTCCTCATCAAAGTAAACATGCTCTTTCTATGCCTGAAAATTAAAAAAAAAAATTACACCAATTGCCACATCAGTAGAAAAGCAAAAGCAAGTTTATTTTCTTAAAACAACAACACAAGCTTTTGAAACAAAAAAAAAATGGTTTTTAAAAAGTTTATAATATAAAGATTATAGAAAAAATTTATGTTACATTGCTGGCTTGCTGCAACATAATTCAAACAAATGAAACAGTGATATAATAGACACATCACATTGAACATGTTCTTTCAATCAGTGTTGACAGAAGCACAACTGGAATGGTCAATGGTCAATCTCGTAGCCAACCACATGTACCTTACAATTCCATCGTTCAAAATATAACCCTCATCTGCCAAAAACCCATCCATATCCATGGTATAGAGCTCCACATCAACTGAGCGCGACTATGAAAAAGAGAGTCAACCTATTCCACCGAAATGCATGATATTTAAAAATAAAAGAACTTGTGATCAATCAAAGTATCAAACTATTTTGTATAATAGCCGGTATGCATCAAAATTCAGAGGAGGGCTTTTGATTGGTCAAAGCTTCCTCCCTGGCGTCATGGAGATTGCCAAAAGAAATGAAAGCCGACTCGCAAAGGCAAAATTATATAACATCATTTCCTCTTTTTTCGGGCAAATTGTTTGTGCAAGAGAAGTGAGGAGCAAAGGCATGTTGATCAAAGCATAGATATACTCATAAATAGTTAATGTTAAGTCCACAACACTGGGTAACCCAGAGGAAACCCAAAAGGCATCAACAAATTATAACCAACTCTAACCACCTGGACCATATTCCCAGCCAAAGAAGGATAAAACGATAAAAATTTTAATTATAATAAACAAAGGAGAAAAGAAACACCCAAAACTTGCCCCCAAAGAAACACCCAAAACTCTTGTGCGCCCCCCCCAACTCTCTCCATTCGAACTCAACAGTTTTACATGTAGTCTGCAAACCAACACCTACTGCTGCTTGCACTCCGGAGGCCGATCACCCTGCTGACCTTCTCCAATTTGGGCCTTTCCGCTTTTCTGCAGTACACATTTTAGATGAAGATAACAAGGATACACCCAAACAATATGGAAATTATCCGGAGATTTATACACAAAATAATATATCGAGGGCATCTCTTACCTTGGGTCCAGCAGATGACTATATGAACATTACAAATTAGCCATGTTGCAAAAAAAATAGAATATTGTCAGCTTTGAGTTTAGCAAAGAGAGTACATTAAGGGAAAAACTAGTTAGGAGAAAGGAGTTTGACTTCGGTCAGTGCAAACCCATGCTCATACCGTTCAAACAGCCTCTTGCAACCTTGCACTGGGAATATCTCCCCATGAAATAAAGCACATAAGCACAGAGATATTCCCAATGCAAGGTTGCAAGAGGTTGCTCAAACGGGTGTTGCACTGACCGAAGCCAAACTCAGGAGAGTACATTAAGGGAAAAACTAGTTAGGAGAAAGGAGTTTGACTTAGGTCAGTGCATACCCATGCTCATACCATTCAAACAGCCTCTTGCAACCTTGCACTGTGAATATCTCCCCATGAAATAAAGCACACAAGCACAGAGATATTCCCAATGCAAGGTTGCAAGAGGTTGCTCGAACAGGTGTTGCACTGACCGAAGCCGAACTCAGGAGAAAGGTGCAAGGTATATACCTTTTTTCTGCCTTTACCTTCATCTTCATCTTCATCCTCATCCTCATCATCATCATCATCATCATCATCATCATCATCATCATCATCACTCACCATCTTCATCTTCATCATCGTCATCTTCTCCTTCTATGTCTTCAAACTCATCCCCTTGGACAGCCTCTCCCGTATACCAGGACACAGCATGGGGAATAATTTTGTCTCGAATTGTCGACCTACATAAAGAACCAACCCATCTTAGTAAATATACAGGAAGAGTTTACAGGTTTAAGAGAACAATCCCATCTCTGAACACTCAACCAGATCAACAGAGGTTTGCAGGACCCATAAGCATCATGAAGAAGTTTTTCTTTTTCTTGGTGGAGTATCATCATGAAGTATGCAAAGTTGCAGTTTTATTAAACATTCTTTTCACTTGATAATATTAAACATAAGAGATTATAGATCTAGTGCTTGGGGATTGGGGATCTCCCTGCACGATAAAACAAGAAAAAATCAAGTTGAAAACTATAACTATAATTTGCACAACAAAGAATTCAGCAACCTACCCAATATCATAGTCTTGCTCCATTTGATTTTGAAGTTCTTCAGCCTAAAAACACATCCAAAAGAAACAAACAAGGAAAGACAATTCACATAGTGCACAAATGAGGCTCATTATTATTTTTTTACAAGGAAAAGAGGTTCCATAAATAGAATTAGTATAATAGCAAAACACAAGATCCCCTTTCTCTGAAGTTTCAGAAGAGGGAAACTTACAGTATCCTCATCTATATCCATATCATCCTCGGGAACTTGTGGTGGATCAAAGAAATTGAAGAAACTTTCACATTTTTCAGTCTTAGTGATAGGTTTGGCATTCTTTGATCCCTTTCTCGGCTTCTTCTTTAGAAGCTTCTGTGTCAAGCTTTTGCCTGGATACCATTCAATCTCAGTGCTACAAAAAGATCGCATTAATACAAGTTAGAGAAGTACCCATGGAAAGTACAAACCCCTCATAGGGGGGAAAAAGTTGTCAAGAAACAAGAAAAATTACCCTATTGCTTTCTCCAGAATGGGTTCATCATCATCAATCATATGATAAATTTTTGTCAGAACAGAGTTCTTAAAATAAGGGTTAGTATCGAAGAAGAATTCCAGCTTGAAACCCTTAGGATTATCAATCCTACACCACTTAATATCCTTGAGATACTTGAGAGCCCCTTCATCACGCTCTGATATCTGATCTCCAAAAAATGCAAATGGTTAATTTTTGTGATGACTAACCGAATAAGATAAATTGGCAAGATCATATCACCATACCTCCTCAGCTAGCACTTCATTAGTCTTCATTGCAGTGAGCCAGAAATCAGGCACTCCTTTCTCTGCTTAAGTCCATTATTGATGGTAATCAGATAAGAAGCCAAGAAAATTTATGTATAAGTAGAAGCACCTAGACTCTCAGTGCAGGTACCTTCTTTGGCTTTGTCCTCCTCTTGGTCCACTGCAGTTTCATCCGTAACGCCTTCAGCCTCCACTACACCATTCACAATTTCATATCGCTTCAAAACACCCAAAAGAAAATAAAAATGTTAACTCTTCTCAACTTCTTTCTCTATAGTTTAGTTAAAGAAAAGAAAATCTAATATGATACCTTAGTATATAGTGGCTCATACAGCTTCTGATATTTAGCTTCAAGTGCTGCTCTCTCCTCAAAGAATTTGGCCTCCAACTCATCATGTTGGCTCTGCAAAATTGGAGGGCATTAGGATACAACAAAATAAGTTCAACACAGAAAAAAAAAAGGGCAACAGAGGACTACTTGCTTCATTTTATTGTTTTACCTTAAGGATTCATACAAGAACAATCCGGCAACAGAGAGGAGAAAGGAGCTATTCATGATTCATAAACCATGATATTAAAAGTATTTATAAATATTCAAAGCAGACCTCATCACCAAGTAAAGATCAAGACCATGAAAAAACAGAGCTTAAGGGAAATCAAGTACCATTGAGGAAATAATATAAATTCCCTTGGATATGGATTGCCCAAATGAATGATGACTAAAATAAGGATAAGGAGAGGGACAATGGAAACAACAACCTGAAACTAAACAAGAGCACCTGACAAATTCTGAAAAGCTCAGTCCTAAAAACAACTCCTTGGTGGATCCCACATGATGCACTAGATTTAGGGGCCATTTGATAATAGCTGAAGCAGCTGAACTTAATGACTTATTGCTTTGACTTTTAGTAATAAGTTATTACTTACTAAGGAGGTCGTAAGCCCCCAAATGACTGGAACTGAAGTTAAGTTGATTATTATACGCCTGAATATTACCAACCAAAAAAACTATACACTTTAATATTTTATTATTCAACACTCAGTGTTATCAAAGTGTCAAGTAGACATTGACTAGTCAACCAAGTAGTCAATTTGAGGCCATACTAACTGCTTCACTAACTAGTTGGTCAATGCTGAAAAAGTAGTCAGTTGGGATGACTAAGCACCAACTAGGCTTACTAGTTGTCTAACTACTACTCAAGTACTCAATGTAGTCAAACATAAACTTGCTTTAAAATTTCATTTGTCTGCGTTTATATGCAATTTGTTAACATATTATCATATAGGCATTATCTGTAAAATTTAATGCTAGTTGCTTGTAGCATTTGTAATAGTGTACGATTGCTTGATGGTATATAAATAGAAATAAAGCATATGATAAAAGAAAAAAGAGTTCTTAAAAGATTTCTACCAATCAGAGGTGTACTAGTTTTGATTTGCCACAGACAAATAGGCATGCTTAATAGTCAAAATCGTACTATTTCTTTGAAAAAGAAAGGCTATATAACTCCTTACACTAACCTATCCAGCCTTCCCTTTCTTTATTTTCTTAAAAAATCATAAATTAAATGTTCATTCTTATATTGCATATTTGTAGCCTATATTTACCATGTGTATGAGATTGTGTCACTATCTTATGGTTGGGATGTAAATTTTTGGCAATCAATGAATCAGCACCTAGACACTGCCTAGTCATTGCATTGACTGAGGAATCCAAAACAATCATTCATCGCCATGTCACATTAACAAATAAAATTGTTTATAATAAGCCATTCAGTTTAGCCACTTTATCTGTTATAACATGGACAATGGAACTCCAATCTTTTCTCCAAGCCCTCATGGTTGATTGGACAACAGACTGGTTTTATGAAATGATAGCTTGCTATCAAATGACAAAGGAAGAAAAAGGAACTTCACTCCTACCACTTCAGACATCATTCAATTAAATGCCCCCCTGAATGCAGTGGAGTAACAGCCTTGCTAAGTGCCCAACTAAGCACTTCAAACCCCTACAGGATAGTCACCCGTTTTGGAAGGACAAATAATGCTTTTATTTGTTAGAAATGTTTCATATTATGTGTTATAAGTTTTATTGCAGATTGTGGTATTTTTACATGTGATTGCATTATCCACAAATTTCAGACCTTTTTCAGTTACGCATATAATGCTTAGGCATCAACCAGTCGATGGTTCACCTAGGAAGCCAAGGTAACCAGTCACAGCTTTGCTGCATTGGTTATACTGCCTACACAGTCATGTAAAGCATGGAAAAGAGTGCCAAGTTAAGAGCCTAAAATCTAGGGGTTTTTATTGTTCAGTCCACCTCGTAAATTTTTATGAGTTTGTACAGTTGGGAACAGTGGCAGGTGGGGGAATCCATCACAATTCAAGTGGGTGGTGTAGCATGGGTGGGGTTTTGGACAATGCATTTAGAAAACCAATAAAAATTTCTAACTAATATCAAAACAATAACGTGCATAAATCCACACAATGGCACGACGCATTCACCTGCATCAGCCGTCACTAAGAAGATGACTAGATTTAATGATACACATGTTGAAAACAGGCAGAACAGAAACAGACACCCAGTTTAGGGACAAATCAATCCACTCTTCAGTAATAACAACCACATCACAGATAACAATTACTCAAGTCGATATCACATCACTAAAGCATCACATCAGCGTGCAAGACAACAGCAATCAGGACCCATATACAAATTGAATCAAATGAATCCAACCAACCAACCTTTTTCGCACATATTGCTGGAATCAGAGCAATTAATATAAACTCCAATAAATTAACAGTAGTGAGAAATAAATCCATAAAAAAAATGAGAAAAAAAAAATAGGAAGCATTTTTATTTCATCAGAAGCAACTATCGGAGTGGCAAAAAACAGACAAACCTGGATCCCTCTGAGAACCTCGACGCGCTTCCTGACCTTGGGCGGCAGATTCTCCAGAACATCAGGCTGCTGTCCCGCCAGATGCTGAAGCTTGTTCTGCACGAATCCAATAAACCCTAATAGGGTGAGCCAGAGGAAACCCTAAAATTCAAATATAGAAGCCACACTGAAGCATCCAAATAAATGGTATCACCCACCTTGATATCATTGACAAGACCAGCACGATCCTCGGCACTAAGAGCTACAGATGATAAGGAAACAGACAGGGATCAGGGTTACAAATATAAGAAAAAGTAGAGACAATAAGAAAGAGGGACAGAGATAGGGGAAGAACAAAGAGTCGGACAGACAGAGAGAGGGGGTTATGGTTAAAGTTAGTTTTGCTTTACCAGCAGTGGCAGCAGGAGAAAGGGCAGCGCCGAGATCGGCCATGTCGAATCCATCCTTGTTATTACTCATAATGGCGAGTGGAAGGCGTAGTATCAACAAAAAACACTCGAGAGTTTAGAGAGAAGATCAAAAACCCTAGATATCAGAATACAGTTATGCCAGCACCAGCAGCAGTAGAAAGAGAAGGGAAAGGAGATAGAAGGCGTGAGTTGCGGAAATAAAAAGGAGTCTATACAAAATTAAAAAACTTTATAAATAAAATAAAATAAAATAAAAGAGAAGGGTATTCAGGGTGAAGAGAGTGGGAGGAGAGGAAGAAGAGAGGTTTCACACTAAAAAAAATATCCTCTCTTTCTCTTGCCCAAAAACCTAACAGCTCATCCCCTTTTATATAATGCCCTACTTCCCTATATTACCTTACCTATTATGTCGCTAACTTGCTCATTCTAAGCTGTCTCTATTAAATTTAATGATTAATGGGGTTGGATCCGTTCATCCTCGAAAGATATTCCCTGACCCACTTATATCTGGATCGTTGGACAATGTGGGACCACTTCTCGACAAAAGGAAAATCATATAGATGCACACAGATGGAGATATTTGAAATTTTAAACTTCCAATTGAACTGTATATTATTAAGGGTGCAAGTCGGGCCGAGATGGGTCAGGTTCGGGTTGGCCCAATTTCTTTACTTCCCTTTGCCAAATGTTTTTTATTTCTTAAATTCAAGGATTTGGGTCAATTTGATTTTAATATTATTATATATAACAAAACATAATTATCATATTTAGAAAATATACATATGCTTCAACGAGAATTTAAATACATAAATACATATTCATAAAATATTTACCCGGGTTGGTCAATGACTCAAAGGCTTAACCCGAATTCAATAACACAATTAACTCAGTTCATATTTTTCAACTCTAACTCTAATCTGAATTTTAATCTAACCCCACTTTTTCGAGTTAGGTTTAAGTTGTAGTTCTATCCATTAGGTATAATCATTTTGATGATAATCATCCAATAACCTACGTCTTTATCTATATCTATATTATTTATAAAAAAATGAATGTCCTTCCTTTGGAATTTTCATTGGACATTTTCTACCCCTTATCTAAGTAATATACAATGGGCATAAAAAGGGCATATATATCTTTTATTCTTACTCCAAAAAGTGCTCACTTATAACAGTTAATAAATTATCCACTTATAACTATTCAAAAACTGTCCATAAATTATAAATAGTTTTGTCTTGGAGATGTTGTCACGTGAAAATGCACGTACATGTTTACTAATAATTATAAAGTAGATATTTACCCAAAATAAAAAATAAAGTTAAATTTAATTATACAACATCAACTTATATATTTACTATTACTTTATACACATATAAATATAATAACCGCTTCTATTAGCTTTTGTGTATAATATTTTTGTATATTATTCAAGGTGTATATTTTTTGTATTGTTAAATAATTTTATAATTATTAAATATTGCACGTGACATGCGTGCATGTGAATGTAAGAGTTAATAGAGAATGCACACAAATGAGGGTTATTCGTTTATATGTGGGTGGGAAACATATAAAATAAATGTGTTAAATAATTAAATTATATAAAGAGCAGGAAATAAGATTTCTATTCACAAATGGAATCTTTAAAAAAAGGAATATTATTACGAGTTAAATTAAACTAATTTTTTATATAAATGCCATTATTATAGTTTGGATGCTTACCTTTTTATCTCCATATTCCCTATGTGTATACAAAATATGAAACGTGCATTTATTTACAAATAATAAGACTAAAAATTAAAATAATTAAGACTAAAGACGCAATTTGACAGTGTCTGAATTGAATCGATCATGTGATGAAATATTTGATGATATTGATGGCACTGTTTGATGATGGCTGAAGTGGCTGAACTAAGTGACTGTTTGAAAATTTGAAAGGGCTTTTATGCTGTGGCTTTTCAACTTTGGCTTTGAGAGGTGGGAATCATCTATAACTCTATAAGCCTATAAAGCTATAAGCCTATAACTAATGTTACCAAGAGAGCCAAATTTAGTGATTGTACTGGATCCATTTAAGGGGCTTTGCAGAGTGGCTCAGTGGTTTTCCGGAAGCAGTTGGCCCAAAAATGGTTATATACAAAGCTAAGCTCTATTCATTTTCACTTACTTGGGTAAATATATTTAGTCGGGTAAATGTTTTTTAGATTTCACTTGCTTGGGTAAATGAGGTTCCAGCATTTTTGTATGATACATGGTACGTATATAAAAAGAGAGGTAGGAGGGAAAGCCTGTCATCGATATGTGGATAAGTTACTCTCTTTTCACGAAGGTATGAGGTATATGGGTAACTGATATTCTCTGGTATCTTAGTTTATTATGGGACCCAATATGGCCGCACACGAACACAAAGATTGTGATCAATTGCCCAATTAAACAACTTAGCTGCCACTAAATACCAACAAATGAACGGGACCTGATTATTATGCCTTAAAATATTTTAGGGGTTTTTACTGTTTAGTTCATTTCTGAAATCCTAGCTTCACCGTACAATTAGGGGTAGGTGCCAGCTTGGAATTGATACTAAGTCACGGGTGGGTATAACTGTTAAAGGTGGAGGTATTCATAAATTTGAATTGTTGTAGGTTTGTAATTCTAATCAGAATTTTGAGATGGATTGCAGTCTAAAAATCTCAATATTTTATTGCATAATGGATTCTCTCAGCTACTTCACACATCGTCAAATGGATTCTCTCAACTAGGGAAAGACAATATAAAATGAGAGATGGGTAACTCAGCTATTTCAGTTATTTGGTAAGAACACATCTTTTTATAAAAATAAAGCGATTTTTCTTTTGACATTTTTTGCATTCAAAATGAAATTAAACTTTTTCGGTCCAAGTTAGCCTATAAAAAGTTAGATTTTACTCTCGTATCTGCACCCATCACAACCAAACACAATACCAAATTTGCATTCTCACTTTTTGACCAAATTTACATTCATATGCATGCCTTTTACACTCTTATCAAATGCAGCCTTAATTACTTGAGCTTAATTTGGAAGGAGTATAAATATAAATTTGTAGAATGCAAAACCTTGTATTATATATTTATATTTGTATTCCTTCCAAACTGAGCCTTGATTTTTACATTCTATTGGCTGATTCTCTTTGGGAGGTGAAGAAGAAGGTAAGCATAAAATTATCTCAGGCAATCAAAATTTCATTTATGTTAGAATCCAGCTAAAAACAGCCCTTATATTTTAATGAGAATTGTTACAAACAAGAAAAGAAAGAAAACCTGGTCATTTAATAAAATAAAGACTATCAAATCTATTAGTCCTAGAAATAAGATAATTACACATGCAAGTACAGGCACGTTACAGGCAAAAGAAGTGATTCCAAACAACTACAGTCTCCATGAAAATGAATGCAAGAGACAGACCGAGTAAATCAATGACTGAATTCATAATGCACTTCATGGGCTGTCTGACAGTACACATCATGCTCTGTAGGAGGCTTACCAAGTAAAAATTAGAGAGGAACCTCCCATTTCCCTTTGATTGTTTTCTTGCCATCTGTGAATTCTTTTTTCTCTCTCCTCTTGCACTTTCCCACGCAAAATAAATGTTTGCGTTTGCATCAGCAACAAATATAAGTGGCCCCAACAGACCAGTAGTACTATTCTGAGTACTATTGGGTAAGTAATCACTGGTTTATTTGTTTAAAAGTTGCAATTCTATTTCCGAACAATTCAAAACCTTGGGGGGTGAAATACTTTGGAAGATTAGGCCTGAAAATTGGGTATGGCTACCTGCTCTACTAGAATATTATTGGTAGTTGTGGATTGTAGTGGTACACATTACCAAAGTCTAGCAAAACTCACTATGAAATTCAAAATATTACAAGATATGATAAAGTTAGATCATGTATGTATGTCATAATCCAACCTCAATCAAAGGCTCTATTTTTTCTATTTCTTTACATTTCACAAGCACACTGTGGACCACTTAGCCTTTGGGTGGACCTGCTCCACTGGTTGGGGCCTCCTCATATTAAATGTGCAGATATAGAGTTTTTTTATTCTTTTTAGGGATTTGAATCCTTGCCCCCTCAAAAGAAGGGATGCTTAGTGATCAGCTGAACTACTAAGGTCATCAGCCCAAGATTGGTATTGCTTGTAGAACTAGATTGTGCCTGTGGATCATAGAGTTTTTAGTCCTAACCCAATAAAACGCGTATACAGGCCTACTTAGGGTGTCTATCCCTTTTTCTCGGGTAAACCAATGAAGTTCAAAGTATCGACATGGTTAATACTGATTTTTCTCATGTTGAGTGTGTAAATTAGTAGGAAAAAAAGGTTTCAAGTGTCAACCATTTGCAAAAGCAAACATTAGGGTAAGTGCGTTCCTTTTTCTTTTTTCTTTTTTTTTTTGGGTATTAACCTTTGAAAATATGCAATAATCTAATTCCTTGTATTTAGTGTATCAAAAATCTGAAAAACCGATATGTATAGTACAATAATTATTAGGGTTCGATTAAATCATAAAGACATGATATAAAAAAAAATTATATCCAATCAACTGGTATCATAAAAGAGGCCATCAATTAGATGGTATTCATCAAAATTCACAAGATACTTAAAGCTCTTTTAATACAATATCTTTTTGGTATCATAGATTTTTCCTAGATATTAATACTTTGAACCATATCTATGCTTTATTGGTTTTATCTTGACTCTGCTGGATATATATATAAAAAAAAAAAAGTATTATTCAATTTACAATTGGATCTGCCAAATGTCATTGCATCACCATTTTTTAGTGATTCAACCTGTTAACGAAGAGAAAATTTCAGAATCAATTGGGATGTTAGACTTAGAATGTACACATGAGAGCAAATGGTAAGCTTCAGAATCAATCCGGTTCCAGTGGTTGCAGTTTGCTAGATATAGTATCTGCATTTGCATTAGAATCCAGCTCATTTGATTTGGTATTGGGAGTGTACATGGGCCGTGCCTGGTGGGCCTACCATTGGACACAAATTGTGTGGGCCCGGTCCTAGTCCGTATGTCAGTTCTCAGCAGGGAAAAAGAAAGATGACAACTCACAACTAACAGCATTAGTAAATTGTAACGCTTGGCAAATGGGGATGGTGGGCCAAAGTGAACAATGAATTAATAGGTTTCATTTTTTCCCTTTTTTTTTTCTTCATTACAACTACAAGAAAAAGTTGTACAAATCAGATAGGTTAAAAACAATCCAACCAGTTACCAAGCAACCATCCTGATTATGGATGGGATCCAATGTTTTTAAAATCGGGCTGGACTGGAAAAATCAGGAATCGGTCATTTGACTGGTTCTGTTTTAGCCTAAAACGTCTCTTTAACTAAAAATCGTTGATTTGGTTAGTAAATTATTGACCGGTGCAGTTAAACTGTTCAAACAATTTGAACTGTTCAACAATTTTTGACCATTTTTTGTTTTTTTTGTCAGAACAAGTCATCCGTTCGATTCAAACGATCAGACCATTTAACCCGGGAACCAGACCCCTGAACTATTCATTTTAAAAACCTTTGTGGGACCAATTAATTAAAGGGTATGCTCTGATTGTTTTTATTTGTTTTTTATTTATGCAGCATTACTCAAATAAGATTCCAAAATTAATCTTATATAACCCTTCTAACCCATCAACACTGCGTTTATGATCAATTAATATGGGGGGATTGATTGACATTATTATAGCATAAAGAAACTGGACATGCTCCACCTCTTTCGGCAGTGCCATCCAAATAGTGGTTTCACCAAAGCATTCTTTGATCTCAAATCCGTTTAACAAACATGTCCCTAACTCAATTCCATTAAACCCATCATAACCCGTCTCACTTGATTATATGATGTTCTTAAGCAGAAATGGTGTGATAAGCCAATGAGGACTATAATGGGAGACAAAGGGAAGGATTTGAATCCAGACTAAAAAAGGAGTTACGCAACGGGAATAGCCCATTCCCAAATGTCAGCACAAAAAATAAAAGACACTTTAAAAAGAAAAACAAATAAGAAATAGAATTGGGACTGATTGAGTATCCAAAAAAATCCCATGATCAGCATCCTACCTTCTCCAAGCACCCTGTTGGGGTTAACGATCACATTCAGCCACATAAAATGACAATTAAAAAAGAAAAAAAAAAAATTGGTCACAACAGTCAAGACCCAAGACCTACCTAAACGTAAAGTGCCCACCCACACGTAGACCTTTTGATTTTTGAAATCATCTTTGATTAACTAATTCCAAATTTTATCAAAGTTGGTTGCCATATTTATTTTCTTAATGCACCGTACTTTGTTTTTAACTTGAGCAGTCGACCACCGGCCACCCTATACGTCCAATCAGTTCTAATTCTTTTGTTTTTTGTTTTTTGTTTTAACTTTATAAAACAGTTGTTCTAGGAAAAATGAATTAATAAACGTATCTTGAGCGAAGGCTCAAAAGAATCTGAGGTAGTGTTAACGTGCAATTGGTTATTAGGAGTAAATAAATCCTAAAATTCATTAGTTCCTTCACTTTTAAAGCATGGTATGGTAGTCAGCCAAACTTTTTACTTTTTACTACCCTTTATAAATTCTTCTTTGGCTCTGTTTGGTGATAATGCAATTTCATCTGTACTACTGCAAATTTTGGTTCATTTTCACTTCATGTTTCAGTTATTTTATTTGCACTACAAATAAACAAAATAAAACTTGGCTAAGATAGTAGTACTAACCCAGAACTTGCATTCAACACGTTTGCACTCTCATGCTTTTTTTTTTTTTTTTGTACTAATGCAATAAAATTGTACTGCAGATAAACAAAGCCCAAATAACTCACAATGAGAGTATGTTCCATTAAGTTAAAGCATAATCAGCAATGCAATGTGTGCATAATTCTTCTTCAACAGGGATTAGTGAAAAGCCAAAATTGAAGGCTTAATAGCTCAGGGCCTGTTTGGAAGGGCTGAGCTGAAGATTCATCTAAACTGGTTTATAAGCTGTCAGTGTAGGGTCCATCTTGAAAAGAGGCGGGCTTGGGACTTCAAATTAGCTGGGAGAAGAAAAAGTGACTTTTTACTCTCTCTCTCTCTCACTGACACACACAGCTGGCTCAGCTTTGTATCCTTAATCAATTCAAACTCCAAAGTTGCAAGCAACATAACTGGGCCAGAGTGTCAGGTTGACCATATGAATGAATCAGGCAAATCAGTTTGCGATTGAGACTTCTGACACATTTTAAGAGAAAGCAAGTTTGGTGGTCTTTAATAGCAGTAACATTAGTATGGTAAATCTCACAAATTTATGGCATATACATAGCTTCTCTAGTTTTGGGTCCACACATCCAAATGGATGATATGGTATACCAATACAAAATACAGTTGCTGAACTCAATTAACAGAAAAGGGAGATTGTGTGGTTATACACTTAAATAAACTGAGTGGCTCTGTAAGAGGAGAGAGAGAGATGACTAGTGTGGGGAGAGAAGAAAAATAAATGAACTAGAATTTTGGGATGATTATATTGACATGAAACCAGGAAAGTATCGGTATTATATGGTAAAGATAAACCACCTGGGATATAGAGATGAAAAATCTCATGACAAAATAATCAGACTTCTACTTGGTGAGAGATCAGAGATTTAGTGTTGATGCAATTGATGGGGATGACCATGGAAGTAGCACTTCTTTGGTCAGTAAGTTCTATGTGGTTGTGCTTTTCATATAACTACTCCATGTTTATGAGGTACATTTGGGGGGTGTTCCCTAATGTGAATTGTTTTTTCTTATTGTTAGTTTCAAAAACATTGTCAAATAAATAAATAAATAAATAGAGTTCTAAAAACAAAGCAAAACCATCTGGTTTGAAAACGAAGTGTTTCTGAAAACATATTCTTGGTCCTGCATGTGGTGTTGTTTCCAACACTGAAACCAAAATAGTGTTTTTGAATTTCCAGTTTAAAGAACATGTTTTCAACAGGTGATTGATATTATGTTAGATAGAGCATATAATATCTGTATTCCAAAATTTGTTTCTTTTTTTTCTTTCTTTCTTTTTCTTTTTCTTTTTTTTTTTTTTTTTTGCGTTCTTGAAACCACTATTTGGATGGTTTTAGAAACATGTATTATTTTTCAAAATAAAACCAACTTATTTTTGCTTCTCAAAACAAAAACATAGTTAACATGTTTCAATTTTTTTGCTGATGTGGTGATTCTAAAAATTAATGTAAACAAAATAGAAACCCCCTTGGTCTCATGCCAGTGAAAACTATACAATTCAAGGTTTTCAATTGTATAAAATTTCGGGGTTTTATTTGAAATGAACCTGAACAAAACAAACTTTTCTATTTTTTTTTTCAGAAGTTCCAGCACATTATCTATCTATATATAAAATTATTTAGTTATGCTAATATATAATGTTTTCTTCAATACTCACAGTAACACAAGCCATCGTTTTCTTTTAAAACCATTTAAATGATTCTCAAAATGGATTATTATATATAGTATATAGTTTGTACTAGTCTTTTTCTTTTTCATTTTGACTATTTTATTATAAATATAGAAAATTTTCAGTGAAAAGTTAAAATTTCATCCAAATTGTGGAGAACTTTATTCTGTTCTCTTGACATGAAACTGAAATTTAGAAGAAATTAAAATCATTACACAACTTAAGCACATTGAAATTTATTACACTTTTATTAATCAGACAATACATTCATAACATTGACAAACAACAATCCAGATGGTAAAAAAAATCTCAAATCCAGCTATTTGAAAATAATTCAAGCACAGTACCATGCCACAGTGCTTTGTATCAGAGGCCCATCCAATGCCTTGCTTTGCCACCAAAATCAAGACTAAACATAATCAGAATATTGTTTGGGTTTTCCATTTTCACAATGATCCTGGATAATGTTTAGACTAAGTCAACCCTGTCAAAGCTACAAACTTTGAGGCCTTCTATAAACTAATCAAAATCGTAGTGGAACCATGTCCTTCGTTACAGTAAGTTGTTAAAGTGACTAATTGGTGGAGATCATAGCAACAAGTGGAATATTTGACCATATTGACTCATTTTGTTAATCATCTTGACTGTTATTTCCTTCTTTCATATTGTTTGATACTAGTGCGTCTATGTATACGTGGAAAACTAGATCCTTTAACTGAAAAATGCTGGTTTTCACTTGATGAAGGCAATTTTCCTATGGGTGCTGGATAAAGTCTGCAAAGCTTACTTTGTAAATGGCACCTCAGATGAACATTAGCTGGACAAAGCCAATTTACAAATTACTGTACAGGTAAAAAAATACTTAAAGGCGGTATTCCAAAAAAGCAATTGCATGGAGAGAGAGAGCGAGAGAGCATCTTTGTGTGCCCAAACCAGAAAATTAAGGTGGTATTCCAAATTCCAGCTTTAATACCAGAAAATTCAACCTCTTCTCCAAGCTACATATATGTATACTGAATGGAATGTTAGACTGACCAAGTAAAACTGTATAAGGGCCAAATGAGAGAGTAAACTCATAAACTCAAAATCCCCCCCCCCCCGAGCCAGGCATGAACATGCTCTCATTGATTGCAGTAATGGCATTTTCTTATAGTCAATATTAATGAATATCATGTGAAAAAATGCTTCTAATTGCAATACTTTCAGGAATGAATGCACCTATAAATTCACATCAATGTGGTTTCCATAGAGTAACCCAAGCCCCAAGGCCAACCTGCGCACCAATATGGACAATTTGAATAGCATGCCACCTCTTTCTGGACATCATTTCAGATCAACCCAACTAAAAGATTTTAAATGTGAAAAAATGAAAGAAAAAGAAATATCTGAAACCAATAAATGATCCACTATGTTTTGAATTAGAAATGAGCATCCATTAATAATTTCTATCATAACAATAATCAGCACTTCATGCCTACCATGTGAACAATGAACTAGAATGAATAATCAAGTTGGTTGCAACTTAAAAAAACCCAACTTGGGACCCATATTGCATAATACATATCATTCTTAAGTGGAAAAGGAAATTCAGATACCATTATTACATGAATCATAGGAGGTAATTTACTAATTTTCTGAGGATTGCAGTTTTGTTTTCAACGCTTCAATGACTGCTGAGAAATCCTGTTCATTGAGACCATGAGATTTCGCTACCTTGTAAAGTTCATTTGCAGCTGCTGCAATAGGAGTAGGCTGGGAAACAGACTCTGCTAAACCTAGAGCAAGTCTTAGGTCCTGCAATTATAATACATGCTATTAAGGAAGACTATTTCATTCTTCTTTTCAAAAAAACATGACAATATGACAGACCTTTTGCTGATGCTTCAAAGGAAATGCAGTTGGATATGTGGCTTGAACCATTGAAGGACCTTTGGTTGAGAACATTGGTGCACTTATGGCACCTTGTGAAATTACCTACAGAAACATCAAGGTCAGATGGATTTAAAGAAAAAAAAATTGATTTGAAAGAGGGAGTCTAATCAGAATCAGTGCAGATACCATGGACTAGAGAAATACCTCAACTAGAACATTTGGATCCAGACCAACCTTCTCAGAAAGGACTAAACCTTCTGAAAAAGATGCCATCATACTGCAAAGTTTAAATTTATAATTAATGAAATAAGCTCAGTTCATAAACCCATAAATATAGAGTATGGTCTGATTGATAAAATGATTAATCAAACCTCCCCATGATCATGTTGACAACAAGTTTCATTGCTGCTCCATTTCCAACATCCCCAAGGTAAAACCTTGACTGCAGAATAAAAAATAAATAAAGTACAAGGAAAGAGATAACAATGTCACATGTTCAGGTGCAGAGAAATGGATTAGGGGAATGTGAGAATACCTTCCCCATGATGTCTAAGAGTGGAACAACAGTTTCATATAGAGGTTTATCGCCTGTAAGATTGCAAAAATAGCTCATTAGAAAATCCTTCTTAAGTTGGATTCTCTCTCTTATAGGACTGTTTTTCTCTTGTTTTCGGTAAAGAAATATAAGTGAAGCTAAAATGACAAAACAAAAAGAAATATCTGGCTAGACGATAGCAATGTGAATTAAACTGATTGGGCATAAGCAGAATATAACTAGATTTTTTCAATAGCAAACTATGGTCTTTGAGTTGAAAATTCATGCCAGCATGTACAATCACCTTGAGTCAGTAGAAAACTAACAACAATAGACTCAAATATTAAATGCATATTAACAAATAGAAATTACCTGCAGTTAGAAATATCAGCTTCCCATCTTCTGCAGGCTTTTTGGAGCCTGAAACTGGAGCCTATCAAAAAAGCACTAAATCTAAACGGAAATCCTCTGACAGATTATATCGAGTCACTGATGCACATAAAAATAATGACACAACTCTTCCTAGCCAGGTTATTTACTTAAGCTAAAGTTTTAAAGAACAAGAAATAGAAAAGCTTCTTACCTCTAAAAATAATGCCCCAGTAGCTTTAATATGTTTGCCAATCAATTTGGAGGTAACACCATCAACTGTTGAAACATCCACATACCTACCAATATTCATACAAAAGGAGGTATTTTGAAAATTAAGTATGCACTAAAATACAAGAGTACAGTTAGGAAGAAAGATAATTGCAGTCTCATTAACATATGTGTTGTTTAATGCATAACAAAGGCACTTTCAGTAAGCAAAATACACTTGTGTGTCAATGCCATGAATATACAAACGAATGTTAATTGTTCACACAATCAAGGCTTCATCCTGCATACATATGAATGAAGATCCCAAGGACTTGAAGCTTTGAAGGGCCTAGAATTCCTAATATTTGGTCTCACCAGCACTTCGTGAGGAAATATGCCCTAAATACTCCTATAGCAAAACAACAAGCATTGCTTGAGTTTCTTATTTTGAGATGCCAAAGGTTTAGAATAGAAATAAACCACATCAGTAATCTATTAAAAGAGTTACAAGAAAAAGGGGTTCCAAATATACCTCTATACTAGCTTCTCATTAATAATGAATATTCTTTTTTCATGTTAACCTACCTAAAGATTATATACCATCAAGAGTATTATTGTTGGTGGACAGAGTCGACATACATTGTGCCCAACAAATTGTTCCATTCACAAATAACCACCAAAAGACAAGAACAAAGACAAATAACAAATTTTATAAAACTTTCCAATTTGATCAACTAGTGTAGAAAACATGAAGAAATTGAAATAAATAAAAACAAAAAAAATAATAATAGTTGGGTCTAAGTGAAAAAAAAAACAACAAAACAAAATACAGGCAACTGCACAATAATGGATTTAAACTCCAGTGTGATTAGGCTTATAAGTAATTAAAGAAACATGAACTGGTCGCTAAACCTTTGTATGAAGGAAAAAAATACATATTTATCATTCATGCGGTAGAGAACTAAATGATTTATGGTCATGCCCTCACCAACACATGTTCTTGTTGATCACTTGAAGTAATCCGACGAGTCAAAATTGGTTCTATATATATAATTTTTATCAGTGGTCAAAATTGGTTCTATATTTGATTCCTAACACAACCCCAGACCCTCATGGTGTAGAGTATTCATTTCAAACAATAAGGGTAATTTGGTTTGGACTTTCAACTGCCCATTGTTGAGGCAGAGTCAATAAATCCAGAGATGAAAGCTTTTCCTGTTGGGCTTATAGTCACCATTGTCATGGCTTTAAGCCTTTCATCTAATTCTAATTGGAAAGATTCCTCAAACAAATTAAACAGGGGAAAGATTTTGAAAGAAGCCTGTGGATATTGTCTCATGTGCTTAATGAAAATTGGTTTCATCAGGTTCTTGCCCTGCTTGACTTGAATTCCTAGGGATTGGAATGTTGTTTATCTTTGGTGAAGCAAGAACAGAGATTAATTGGAAAGGAGTATATAGCATGTAGTCATTGTCATCAAAAGTTTGTGTATATAGATTTTTCTACAACTCTGCTATAAGAAGCTAGTAATTTTGTAAATTGTTTGTGATCTCCATACTACTATTACATATCTCCTGACAAGTACTTAAAAAATCACTTTCCATCTGAAGATGCAAACTCAGATATACAAATAAAAACTTCTAGAATGTCAAGGATGTTTTCATAGAGATGGCATTATAAACTCAGATATACAAATAAAAACTTCTAGAATGTCAAGGATGTTTTCATAGAGATGGCATTACAAATAAAAACTTCTAGAATGTCAAGGATGTTAAATGGAAATTGATACCCTTTCCCTGGGCGCAACCCATTTGCAGCTCCATACTTGCCACAGGCAACATCCACCTGAAAAAGAATACCTATAATCAGTCATATGAAATTAAGTGCATTCCTGTTGAATTAAATCAACCATACATACTGCACTTTCAGGACCAGCCAGCATCGCAAATGTGACATCACAAGATGCAGCGACTTCCTCTGGAGATGATTTATATCTGCAGAAATGTAGATGCTTAAAATTAACTGAAATGGGTTGAACTCCCTAGAATAGTTTTGGTGATTACAGATCTCGAATAATAGCTACTCTGAAGGTAAATAAGCTCAATAATCCTATCCACTTGAAAAGAGCCCATTTGTCACTAGAAGCCTAGAACCATGTGAATCAATAATAGCATTTGCTGCTGAAAGTTCATTATGATAACAAGCTACAACAAACATGAGTAATTCACATTTTCCAGTATTTGCTAATTTTCCTCTAAAAAAGACTCCAGGGTATAAAATAGAAATATTAATTCATATGATGGAGCTAAGTGCATTCAGATCCTATATGTTCCAGGATATTTCAGTCATGCTGAAATCAGTAGGTTGTAACAAGATAATCCAAGATATATGTCTTTCCTACTCAATTCAACTTGTTTCAAGTCTGAGCAATACCATTTTGAAGAAAAAGAGAAGCATATACTGGATTCAAGTGCCTTGAGAACCTCTAAATATTATCTATGCAACCAGAAATGGCAGGTTTTCAATATATTCTGAACAGGAAGTGCAATGAAACATCTAACAGGTAATATATGAAAATATCCGTTAATCTAATAAGAAGTTTAATTGGTGACTTTGTGTAAAATCCTGTTGTTTGGTAATATCTAGATTTTGCAGGAAACCAAAGCACGAAAGGTATAGCTAATAATGAACTTTATGGCCTCAGAGTGGACATGTCTGACAGTAGAAACTACACAGATGAAGTAAAGTTGGAATGGCACCCAAAATAAAAGGTTCTCCACTAAACATGAATTCCCACCATTAACTGGTGCATATTACCTAAACTTGATTTCCCCAGTATCTATACATTTAATAGGAAAATCCACAATCAAGATCAAGTTAAATATAAGTAGCTCAAGCATAAAAGTGACAGAGAACAATATACTTTGGGAGAAAGAAAAATGTTCTGAGGGGAAAAAACATAAAATAATCAAATGGGTTGTATGCAACCATTTCATTGCCAACTTACTTTGCTCCCAAGCTGATGAGAGGATCACACTTGCTCTTGGTCCTATTCCAAACAGTCACATCACATCTACAACATACAAGTAAAAGAATTAAACTTTGGGAATATCCACTTCCCCAGCTTAGAACCAAACTTGTGTGTAGGAACAAAAATATCATCACAATTCTTGCATCAATACTCTGTAAACAAGATCATGATTTAATGATTTGCATTCCCAAAAACCCATTACTCCAGGTACCACACTTCACAAGTAGAAAAAGAGTCAGTGGACTGGAAGAAGGAAATTTAGGCTCTCTTAAACGCATTTAAATTTTAAGCACCTTCTTATGCCTTAAGCTCGTAAAATAATTCTTTAAGAGAATATTAATATTTCTCAATTATTGTTCTTACTACTTCATTAAACAATGCACAAATTTAAGCTAGCATGTTCTCTAATGCAATTCATCGGTTAAGGTAATCATAACATACCCAGATTTTATCAGATTTTGTGCCATTGGAGAGCCCATTATTCCAATACCCAAAAATCCTATTCGAGATGGAAGTTCCTCTGTTGCAAGTACAATACAAGAAACATTTAAAGCAACAAATACGGAGAAAGAACTTTTGATCAACTCCAAATCCATTCTTCTATTAGCAACTCAACTCAACTCAGCTTTAACCCCAATTAAAAATTTACTTTAGAAAGTATATTGATTGAAGAAGACTTTCTACTGCCTTTGGCCATCAAATGAACAGATAGACAGAAACTCCAATACAACCAATAGAATGAAAGAAAAACAAGAGGGCCGCCGAATAAGAGCAGACAATCCTTTCCAGTTGCGTTAACCACTTAAACCCCAATCTTGGTTGGAAAACGCCAACCCCCTTTAAAATAGCATTAATTTTAAGCTTCTTTTCAGAAGCGCAAATCTCCTTCATATTCCATAGTAGTAATAAGTTAATAAAATGAAGGAAACAGGCTTTCAGTTTATTTTAGAGGCAAAATTAACAAGTAAAAACACAAGTTTCTTACAATTTTGCTGCTATGAACCTCAATACATTCAGCAAAATCGAAACTAAAACTTGAATATTTGCACGTCGGGAAAAAAATCAATTGAACCAGCAGTATTGTGATAAGAAAAGATAGACCTTTAGATGTTGCATTGGTAGCCTGAGAAGAAAAGGCGTTGGCAGAGACACAAAGGCGTGGCTGAGTAGGGAATGATGAGATGGGTGGGCCTGGCAAGCGGTTGGAAATACGGGGACAGAAGTTCGAGCACATTGCCACGGTAGTTGGAATGGCGGTTGATGGTTTCAGAACTATCGAAGAGACGTCATAGAAGTTGTTCTTGATGACTGCCATCGCCATTTCTTTTCCTGCTTTTATCCCTCCAGATACCAAATGTGAGGTGCAACGATGGAATGGAAGGCTGGCAGCAGTGACACGAATTTCCTACTTCTGTGCAGACAGACAGACGATTAGGATTAGAAATAGATAACTTATCTCTACCCACAACAAGTCAAGAGCACTCTACCACAGAACAGAACACTACAGCCCTCTATTGATGTTTGGATATGGGATTGGGTCTATTAGTCCAAAGCAACCCGACGCATGAGCCCTAATTCCCTAAACACAGTGATAAATCCGGATTGCAAGTCTCTAACCTTTCGAGTGCTTTCGTGTTCAGGGGCAAGTGTATTCTACCAATAAAATGCTTCCAACGTTGTCCCAACAGGCCACTGTAGCATATATTGGGAATGCTCTAATTGTTTAAGGGTTATGGAATCCATGATAAGGTTTCACATCAGTAAAATTCATGATTCATTTATTTTATTATTGTGCACGAAATCTACTGCCCACTAAACAGACAAAGCGTTATTGCCACAATAAATTAGTAGCTGATTCAAACTTGTATTCAGCAATGTCATTGGCTGGGGCAAGAGGAGTTTCAGGAACTCTCAAATAATATGAGCTCCCTCTGCTAACTCGATGATTTTACAACACCTCTCGACTTAGAATTGTACAATCGTAGCAAAGACCGGGATCTCTAATTCATTCAATTGTAGCAGAGACTTGGGATAAAATCCCACTATCACCAAGGTTAGGAGATTAAGGGGAGAGGGATTGTCGGGCCACTAATATGAATTATTTTCAATTTTCAAATTTTTAAAATCATGTATATTAAAAATTTAAGTTAGGTTTTTCATTTGATGTTTTGATAGATTTTTATTTAATTTAAGAGACTTATTATATTTTATCTAGCATGTGACCCTGTTATGGGGCAGTCACACATATGTATTATTTTGGTTTTTACTCTTTTTTTGTTTTTTATAGTAATATTATTTTATTAGAGTTTCACTATTTGTCTAATAATTATATTTATATTTGAAATTCAAATAAAACTAACTATTGAAATTGTAGGCTATAGACTGAAGTGGTTGTGGATAACCACTTTTACATTTCCTGCATTTTTTTAGGAATGGATGAGAATGGGAACTTTCCCACTTCTCATGTATTTCTAAACAACTATTACTGAATGTATGACACTTATCTTAAAGTGTCACGTGTATGAATTAAAATTTTTTAAGGCTTAAATCATATTTCATTCATTGAAGAAATTGATACAAGTTCTCAATAAGAACAAAATATATAAATGGATGAAGTAGAATATAACGAGCTTATGCAATAAAAAAAAAGGTGAATTAAAATCACCAATAGAAGTATATAAGCACAACTCCAATCCACCACAAATGGCAAAAGAAATGACATGAGAGGTTCCCAAAAGAGACTGCAAGGAGCCGATAATAGGATGGTTGGGGTAGATCTGCAAAAGATAGCAAAGCCCCAAACATTACAACTATTACTAGAGATTGTAATTGCTTTCCATAACTGCATCCGTGGAGAACTGTGAACGGAATTGACCATGAATTGAATAGAACTGCGAATGGACAATAAAGCATAAAGCAACATCCACTGTATCAAATGCCTGATACATGATCCAAGAGAAAAGTAACCCCCTTGTCAAAATGCTTGTAGAAAGAAGGAAAAAAAAGTACAAAGGAGGTGAATAGTGGAGAGAACTAGATGGAAAAGGTGAGAGAAATAGATGGGAGGGAGAACAATGTGAAGAATGGAGAAAACTAAATGAGAGGAATAATGAAGAATGAAGGCAGAGAGAGAGAGAGAGAGAGAGGGAGAGAGAGAACAATATGCTTTTTATGTATATGAGGAATGGGTTTTCTCTTTAAAAATGTGAACAGCCAACTTATGATATGTTTTTTCCAGAAATTCGAGGTTGCCATGTGTGTGAATGGTGGGGGGCTATGGCCTGAAGACCTTCCTTTAATATATACTAGATGGGTTGCATCATTGAAAAAGAAGTATAAGTTAAATCATAGGGCTGTGTTTGGTACCATTGCTGTTTTTATGTGAAATTTTTAGAATTAATCAATACAAATTTGGCTAGAGATATTTATTGTGACCAATGTTTTAAGTATAGATATATCTGATACACATGGACATGTATATCAAGTGTTTCAACTGTTTTAGAAAACATTTTATTTTTTATTTTTCATATGTTTAGAGGGGATGATATTAATGTAGTTTGACATTTATCAAAAAGATATAATATGATTGTAACATCTCACACACATAGTATGATTGTCATATTTTGAAAGTTTCGAATACTAAATTATCACATTTTAAAATTTTAATGACCAAATTATCACTTCAGCCAAATTACAAGATATTTCGTACCGACTGTTGGGACCTGATCCGAAATCTAAATGGAGAGTTCGGTGGATCCCGCTCATGGGTGACCGGCCCGAAATCTTAAACCTAATGTCGAAATTCCGTTCAAAATAAATAATATTTCGTATCGGTCACAATGTCCGAAACCGAGATTCCAAGAATATCACATTTCACCAACATTTAAAACCGTATATCGGAGGCGTCACCTTTTCAAAACGAAATATTCAAATAGTAGTTACTCCTCATATTTGTTTTCGTTTTTTCTTGCAGGAGCACGGTGTTTTTTACACAGAGATTTCCGTTCTACGTCTCTGCAAGACCGTAACCCAAGCCACAGAAAGTTCCGTCTCTTGCATCGTTTAGTCAGAAGAGGAGAACCCTGGAAGTCTGTAACTCATTGAAATCCTTCTTTGATAAGCCTTCGATAGGGAGGTATTTCGTCCGAGGGTCTTCAGTCTTTTTAGGGTTTTTTTTATTTTGATGACCTCAAGAAAAAAGTTCGAAGTCCTATGAAATAATATTTGCTCGTTCGCAGGTCTATAGGTACAGACAAAAGGAAAAAAAAAAAACGTAGAAAGAACAGAAAATAAGCCATGGGCATTGCGGAAGAGAAACGAAACAGAGATGATAACGTCCCCATTAGCGGCGAAAGTGAGGAAAGATATTTTGAGGGAGAAACTAGTGAAGAACCATATTTGGAACGCGGGACCGGAAGTGTATGTAATGCAAGCGATGAGATAAAGCAGTCAGATATCCGCGGTTCCCCTCCAGGGTTAGTTTTAAGGTCTTAGGATTTTATAGTATGGATTATAGAACTCTGTATGTGCTTGTGTTAGAAATTTTGGTTTATTAGATTTAAGGAGAGCGGGTTCTCGCGCTGAAAGTCAGCCCTCCCAAATTTACCGCGAAAATGAGGAGAAAAGGAGAATAACCACTGTACTTTTCTTGTTTTCGAATCTTCGTTGGTGGCGTTGCCCGCGACACGACAGAAGGTACAACCATCGTTATTGCCTCTCGTTTTATAAGCTTATAAATGCAATATTTTGTGACTTATATTTCTTAACCTCTTAGTCGGATCGTTGGTGGTAATAAGGTATTGTGAATCTTTGATAGTAAGATGTTATCGTGATTCTCTAGTAGTTTGATTATGATTTTTTCCCATCGTTTCGAGGACGGGCATAACTGATAACTATTTCCAGTGGCAAAATTGGATAAGAATTGTGGTCCATTTATAATTGTGCTTATTTAGGAACTGGTATGCAGAGAATGTCGTGAGTTCATTGTTGCTGAAACAGATATTAATAGAGTTCATTGTTGCTATTGTAGCAAAGGTCCTATTATCTAAGGCTGTGCCTTTTTTTACCTGGGGTGGTGCTGGAAGCGGAAATGCAGGAGGGAAACACCGAATTGGTGGATTCTGGAATGACTACCCAACTAATAATCCCAGAACACACCAAATGAAACAAAGAAGAAAGAGAAGTAACATTTTTAGAGATATTCTCATTTTATGGGGAATAAAGGGGATCCATCTACGAGAAACTTATGCCATGATGCACAAAGTCTCATCATTTAAGGAGAAAAGGTCAAGTAAAATAACCCATTGTTTTGTTGGCACAGGGAGGGACTGAGCTTTCTGATTGATGTTTAAAATGGTGTGGCGAAATTCTAGGGTTGGTAAAATGATAAAAAATGAACACTGCATCCATATGGAAAGCCCTAGGATAATCACGGATGGTAGCATAAGGTGTTCACTCTTCTATCCAGTTATCCCTTTTTTGGTGAGGTGTAGGAAGAAGGTGCAGGTTATCTTGTCCTGCATGAAACGGATGATTTATCAGTAACTAATGCTAGGTACATGTAGGATTTGGAGAATGACCATAATTTCTGTGTCAAGATCTTGCTTTTATGTGTAGATTGATGTCCTAGATTTGAATGCTGTAGCAGAAACGATGGAAGACATGAAATTTTGGAGAACAACCATAATTTCTATTTAAAAATATTTCTTTGATGCAAGGTCTATACTTCAGTTTGTAGTTTGATGCCCCAAAGGTGAATGGTGTGACAGAAAGGATGTGGAAAGTGTAAGTTGTCTTTTGCTAACAAACCTCTGGTAGCATCAAGAAGAAGAAATTTGTCTGATGAGCAATAGGGCCTAAAAACCAGGCCCAAGCTCAACTAATAAGGGGTCTCTGTACTTTCTCAAGAAAGGAAAGGGTTTTTTTCTGGTGAGAAATGAGGCCTGAAAACCTGGCTTGAGCTTGACTCAAAGATGCATTCCAATAAACAAAGCCTAGCTGACTTGCAATTCTAATCCATGATATCCTAGACTCCTAGTTACCCTTCAAAAGAAAAAGTAGAATAAAGATCTCATCCATTTAATCACCACTAAAGTTAACCTCCATTTTAACTCTCCATAATCCTGAGGCATACTGTACTCTCAAACCCTGTAGCGATGTTAAAACCTTGATTTAATAGTTGTTCCTTTCCTATTTGGTCCGCATAAAGCAGTAATTATATTCTCTGTTTCCCTAAATGTGCCTGCTATGCAGATGGTCCTGGTCTAATAGTGGGATCTCTCACACACCATTAACTGCCTTGCTCAAGAAAAAGAAGCAATTGACTGTCAGCCCTCTTGTGATGGAACTGATTGAAAGTTGAAACATCTGTAAATTCTTCCATGGTTATGATCCAATGGGTTTCTTTTGACTTGCTATCAAGTTAGTCATGATATTAGCTTCTTTTTCCATTGACATTAAAAAGTCTAGTGTTTATTTCTCATTTCCTTCCCAATCAAGAACGAAAGTGAAACATGATTTTGCATAGGGGGCAGGTTCACTGTTTCGTTAAGAATGAGTTTGATATATCTATTTTGGTGTGCAGGATCTGAGCTGGCAGTTGGAACATGTCCAGTGATCTATTTCATGCTAATTCCATCTGGCAAGTTTCAGTCCGGTTGCCATGTTTCAGTTGAAGAAGATCCAATTTGTGATGAAGAAAATTCAGATTTGCAATAAAAAATGGTTATGGGGCTGATGTCAACAAGGAAGCTAAACATACGGCCACTTAGAGGGTTCAGCAGTCTTTCTGCTATATGGCATAAGTCCTGCTCATAGGAACTTAAAAATCCACATTGATGGACATACTCAAAGATTGCCTTAACCTCTTAGTAAACAGAGCAGGGGGTGCCCAAGTGCATTACAAGAAATACACACTGAGTTGTTGCATTCTTAGTCCTTCGAAGCTGTGTTTTGTTAACATTGCTATTGGTAACACTGTTTGACACATAAGAAGTATGGCATTTGTGAAAGTCAAGAGAATAATATGGACTTAGAAGTAAATACATATTCCCTATAGGACAAATGGACATTGTACTGGACTAAATAGTGTACAGTTTATGGATCCGTGTAAGAAGTGTAATTGTTGTCATGTTTGCCACATCTTAGATAACATAATATTAATATCCAAAAATTCTAGCTAAAGCTCAATCAGTATGGAACTTTTTTGGATTTGTCTGGGTATTTCAGTAACATAAGGTTTGTGCCTGTTACAGTTATTTTACTTTTGTTGTGGAGCAATAATTGCTTAACTGTTTGGCATATGTGTTATGGATGTATTCAATTTTTGGATATATCCATTCATCAGTGCCAGTTGCCACAAAATGCATATCCAAGGTATCTTTTTAATAAATTGGCTACACCAACCATCTAACTTTCTTGCCATCTTAATTTATCTTCCCTGATTTTTGTGGCACAATAGGTGACGTTTTGAAACCTTTTTTTTTTTGTTGCATCTAGCAAGTGGAAAATGAATTACCAGATAGGAAATATTTTTGTGTTTTTTTTTTATGAATAACATAATTAACATCATTAATAGAAATAAGTCATTACAAAGATGCTTGCAGAACAGAACCCACAGTGATGGTTGGCCACGGTTAACCATTACCAATACATAAAATAAAGAAACTTTACAACTCCCCACCTCGGGGAACTGGTCCCCAAAAGAATTGATTCCTCATTGCTCCTTGTTTTGCTATTGAGTCTACCAGAGCATTAGCAGACCGTGGAACCAAAGCAACTTAGCATTTAGGTCACTCAAAATGTTTTTCTATGCATTTTTTAGCCATAAAATGATTGGAGGAATTTTTCGTCTTTTTTAGAATGTTTTGTTGTCAATCTTTTTGTTAGCCATTTTCCACTCTTGTACCTGAAAAAATGTAGTTTGTATTGTTTGTGGTTCCATATTTCATCATATGTCCACCTTTTAAAACCCATGCTTTAGTAGTGCACTGTGCAGCATGCTTCAAGAACAATATAGAGAAATAGCTTATATTGGTAAATTCATGTCCTGTATGTGTTTTGGTGCACGGGTATTGTAGATGCTTTTCTCTTAAAGTAGAAAACTTACCGATTTGAATCTTGGAAGTTGGAGAATAATTTGGGTAGTTGGTAACTTGGTATTTCTGTTGTACTTGCACACGGTTCAGTTTTTATCTATTCCATGCATACATTTTCTCCAGCTTCTTCTTATTGAATTTCCGGTAATTTATGCCAGAGGCTTTCACCGATTATTTCAACAAATATGGAGAAATTAGTGATTCAGCAATAATGAAGGATAAACATACTAGAAGGCCACAGGGGTTTGGATTTGTTACATTTGCTGACCCAGCAGTTGTGGAGAAGGCTTTGGAAGACGGACATATTATTGATGGCAGAACAGTAAGATTGGAACTGCAAATTTTAATTGCATCATGTGTGAATATTTTCATTTAAAATTAGTAGTTTTTCTATTGCTCAATGCCTATTCCTTGATCTATATTCTTTTGATGCTCATTGGTTGCGCTTTCTTACCTCAGGTAGAAGTGAAGAAAACAGTCCCAAAAGGGGATATGCAAATGCAAGTTAAAGTGGAGCAGATAACCAGAAAGATTGTTGTTGGTGGAATACCCCCATCTTTCACCGAAGGTATTAATGCAAACCTGGTCCTTGACAACTTCTTCTCCCTTGACCAAATATTTTTATTTTATGGCAGATGAGTTGAAGGAATATTTTTCTTCATATGATTCCATTATTGAGCACCAGATCATGTGGGACCATAGCACCAGACTGTCACGAGGTTTTGATTTCGTCACATTTGAAGATGAAAATATTGTCGAAGAGATCATATCTGAGGGAAAACCACATGAACTTGGGGGCAAACAGGTGAACCGTAAAATCAAGATAGGAATACATTCTAGTGATTGGAACTAACCTGGAGAAGGGTATGATACAAGAGCTCATAATGGTAGTGTTTCAACCTCATATGGGGAGTTTGGCAGTCATGCAGTTGGATATAATGCTGGTTATATATTTGGTGGAGGGTATGATGGAAGAATGGCAGGAGGGTATTATGCAGGATATGACCTAGGCTATTATGGGTATGGTGCTGGGTTTGATGGATCCATGTACTATGTAGAGGCATATGGGGGGCCACTTGGTATTGGTGGTGCTGGTTGTTAGGGTGCATATGGGAGTACTGCTGCTGTCAACGGAAGGTATCACCCATATGGAAAGCGAGACAATTTACAGAATACAGGTACAAAACCTATGGTTACTCATGGCGCATAAAAGCAGAAGTTATCATCTATGTGGAAGGAACTATTTTGAGGATCTGTTGGATGTCTTGTTCTGATTCTCATGAAGCATACACGTAGTCCTTTTCTTCTTGGGGTTCTGTATGTCCAACCTCAAGTCTTGATGTCACAATTAGAATGCTTCAAATTTTTTTTTTCATATTTTGTGAATGGTGTAATTGTTGGGTTTTCTTTTTCTTTTTGTTCAGTTGACAAGTAGATACAAGCGACTGATTATAGATTATAATTGCAGAATTTATCAATGCAAAATTGCAAATAACGGGGTTTTCATAATGTTAATCAGGTTCAGTTTGGAAGGAGTACAAATACAAATATGTAGACGGTAAAACCTTGTATTTTGTATGTATTTGTACTGTACATATTTGCATATGTATGCTTATTGAGGTTGATTTTCACTCATCATCATCGTCTTTGTCAGGGTGTTGTTCACCCCTCCAGTGTCCTCCAGATTTATTGGGCTTGAATTCCCCCTGTTACTTGGCAAAAAGAGCTTTCGTTCTTGGAGGTGGTAGGAGTATAACGCGCTTGGGGACAAGACTTGCATTGTCAATTTTAGGCTTAGATTTGAAGTATCAACGGATATGTATCGGCTTTGCATAGTATCTGCAGAGGCCTATTCCCATCCACGTCGAGCCTCCATATTTAGTAAGATCAGAAATCTGAAGCTGGTTGTCAATGTATTATTGGCTAGAAAGTTTCTTAACATCTCCAATGGTTCTTGCTACTGTACCGTCTAGCCTTAAGAGAACTCCATTAGTCCCCAGCACTAGCAACCCTGGTGTTAGAGCAGCTGCCATCAAACTTGGGTGGTAATAGGATGTAGGAACACACAACACAAGGAGTATGGTCTTGTGGGGATGACTGAACCATTATAGCTCCCTCTTTGTCATCTTTATTGGAAGCCAATGAACCATCATCAACTCCTTTTACCAGATACATGGCATTACCTGCAAGGGGATTGTATAGCTCATTTTAGTCTTTGTCATCTCATACTACACTTTACATACATAGATAATATTATAGATACACAGATAGTTTCCTTCCAGGTGCATTGAGATTATCTCCTTGTCTTCTCATACTACACTTTACATCAGATCCACTACCATCTTACTCTAATGGTGACGGTGCATTGAGATTATCTGTAGTAATGCTAGCCAGTTGGAATAATTTGGGAAAGCGAAAAAAAAAAAAACTAAGCTTTTGTATAAGCCACAACCAAGGGACCGTTGGAGCAAAACTTGCTTACACAGATAATATTATAGATAAGACTGTCATAGAAAAGAATACACGGTTGGAAGACTCTAGGGTGGGTACTCTAAATCTATCAGAGCAAAGCAAACCCATCCCTGTTGACGCTTATTTAAGTACAGCTTTCGTCATACATTCATACCTAAGCTGTGACATAAGCCCCGCCCCGCAGTATTTTATTGCTACAACCTTGAGTAGGCCATACACTATTACATCCTTGGAGCTCCAACCCTGCCACTGCTTCATTCCTTTTAAATTATTTAATTTTCAAAATAAGATATTGGGTCAATAAATAGGGGTTTGTCTTTCCTTTTACTCTAATCAATTTCTCTGTGATGGAATGAATAGGGCAAATAAATTGCTTCAACAGTCTCAAACGAATCCTGCCTGTTTAAAATTTTCTTTTTTTTTTTGGCGAGAATTCTTCACCCTACCAGGCTACCACTCAATAAATAAACATAAAAAAAGAGTGGGACCCAGCCCAATATGTCCTTTTATTTTGTCCTGTAGTGCGTAGTGTGCATGTTCATGACAAGTGGGCAACCCTTCCCACTAAAAGAGGGCAAGATCCGAGGAGTTGCATGGAAGTCGTTGTTTACTCATGTAGATGTAGAGTTGTAACTGGTAGTACACAATAATTGCAAGGGAATGTGGATGGTGCAGATGCTCTCTCATCTTTTGGTATTTTGGATTTGGATCCGTCCGTTGTTTGTAGTTGCAGAGACTAGAGAGAGAGAGAGGGGGGGGGGATGGTTGTCAGACGAGATTCCATGGTCATAGGCGCTATGATAGGCCGGCCGGCCTCCCCACTCGCCATTGGCAATGGAGGCATCATTGGCTCATGAAATAAATGAATCATTCTGGAAACGTCAGTAGAATTTCTCAACTCAACTCCAACGGGGGGAATCTGTTGTAAGAGCCGGTGCATGGATGACACGTGTACACGGCGAATATGCTAGTTGTTCATACTTCATACAATTCAATGTCATATTAAGAAATTAATTAAAGGTTTATTTTTTAATTATTAAATCAAACCTCATAATAATATTTAATTAAGAAAAAGAAAAAAACAAAGAAGAAAGAAAGGGAAGGTGACTGGTGGATGAGCCCATTCAGGCACTTGCACTTGGGGAGGAAGGGCAACGAAAGGATGGGCTGTCCTTTTCCAGCTGTGTGCTTTCCAATCCCAACGACATGACATTACCTGTTCATGGTTTGGTTTTGATGTGTTCTCTCTCTTCCCCCATTTTCACTCTCTTTCCTCCCCTGCCCCCCAACTGCCATCACCTCCTCTCTCTCTCTCTCTCTCTCTCTCTCTGCTTGCTTGATATAGAAAAGAAGAGGTGGTCTTAACAGTTAAGAAACAGAAAGAGCTCCTACAGAGACAGAGCCTAAGTAATATGGCTGTGTATAGGCTGAACTGAAGCATCTGGGACGTCTGCTGCTACGTGTTGCTCATGCAAAATAGAGTACCCCAGTCATATTAAAACACCACACATGGCCTCCGCAGAAGCAGAACCATCTCCTCACCTCAGAAGATATGTCTTTGATCCCCTACTGGAAACTGAGGATGGAGTTGAGCTCAAGAAATCATTTCATGGATGGGGGTGATGGGTGATGGGTCCCCGTGTTATTTATTGTTTACTTAACACGTGGTCTCGTTTTCTGCATTTCTGCTCCTTCCCCCTCTACAAACTCATAGACGCCACACACTCCTCAAATAGAGTAGTAATTATAAAACCTTTAAAATACAACAATTCTTTCTTCTTCTTCCTTCTTCTTCCTTCTTCTTCTTCTTCTTTTAGTCCTTACATCATCTCTGCACTGCACCAATTCAATCTTTTCTCCCCCCAACTATAAACAGTAAAAAGGAAAGGAAATGAAACAAAAAAAAAAAAACAAAATAAAAATATAAAACATCGAGAAAGGGTAAGAGAATTCCTAATTTGTTCAATTACAATGATGGTGATATTAATATCTCTGTAGGTAGGAACCGAGATTACAGAAATAGGGTGATGAGTGATGAGCATCAGTCCCAAAGGGCACCAACATCTCTAAGCTTGGGCACAAGATGTCCACTGACATGAAGAGCCATGAGACTTTCTAGACCTCCGACGCGCGTCCCACCTATGAAAACTACCGGAGCAGGAGCACCAGTCCCACCTTCTCCGTCGCTGTTATCAAGAGCAGCGAGAGCACCCAACTCTCCATCGTCCAATTCGATGACGGTGGGGTGCACACCTATGGTGGACAGTAGCCTCTTCATCACATGGCACATGTAGCACGACGGCCGGCTGAATATGACCACCGGATTCTCCGATATAAGCCGCTCGATCTTCTTCTCCACCGATTCCGCCACATCTATCGTCAAAGGGCCTCTTGTCATCGCCGTGGCTGTTGCTGCCGCCGTTAGCTCCACCCTCACTCCCCCGTCCGATACAGAACGGAAACACCCTATCCCTTGCATCCCCTCCTTTGCTCCTCCACCGCCGGTGTGTGAGAAAGAAGAAGCAGAGAGACAGATGACCTTTTTTGTCAACGAACTAGTGGGTTTGAGGAAGGGAGAGGGTTATATAAAAAGAAGGGAGTCGATTCAGTGGGTCGAATGCAATATGATGCAATAGCCAAAAGCAAATCTCAATGTAGACCCCACTTACACTATATTTTGATCAGTAATTATTTACGTCATCAAATGAATCAACGGCAAATAAGGCTGGACGAGTCATTTAATATTCGAGGATGACGTTGTATTGTAATTCCAGAAGTGGAAGTTGGTCACATGGAGGGCTGAGAAAGGAGAGAGGAGAGAGAGAAAGACGTCAGCACCACGTCGCATGAGAAATGATGATGCAAGGCATACTGGTGAAAAGGAGGAGAGGGAAGGAAGCGTCAGCACTCAGCTGGGCCTGAGTTTGGACCAACGGCTGCACCAAGTGCTGAACTGAACATCACTCTCCTTTTTCTTTATTTTATCGGATGAAAATCCGCACTCTTCGTCATTCTGACGTCTCCTTTCGACACGTGGAACCATCCCCTTCGCTTTCTTTGCTTCTCTCTCTTTTACTTATTAAAAAAAATTAATTTTTACTCTCCTCCTCCGGGCTTGGAAGTTGAGAGGGAGGGAGTGGGGCGGTTCAGTCAGACTGGAGACAGTGAAGCACCAACTTTGGGGTAATTGCACTTGTAAGGCCAATGGATTTGCGACACGTGTTCGGAGTGATTCGATTCCATGCCAGTTACGTTATCATTTCGGTCGACGCGGTTGAATAGAGTTTGAGTTGATGTAGGGGGAGGGGGGTAATAGCCTGTACTATAGGGCGTAGGGTAATCTTACGCGCTACGCCAAATCCAATCGCTCGGTTGTGGGAGGGTGTGGCCCACCCTCCACACAACCATCCTAAATTTGAAAGCCACCACCGTCCATGGTGGAGATATATTTTTTTTCTTTTTGTCTGCCATGTAGATGCAGCTATTAGCTAAAAGACATCTTACCAAAACAAATTGGTGCACGATGGTACGTAATAATGATGCTTACGGTATATCCCATATCACAGTCGTACGCGTGTCCTGTCCAGACTCCAGACGTTTTTGACCAACAACTTGATGGCATGGGGCCCTTTTTTTTTCCTTGTTATTTTTCTATTTGAAAAAGGAAAGAAAACTGCTTATTTAGAAGAAGTAGAATCAATATTGGGGCTTTAATTTATACGACGCTTGGTTGATTTTTGACCTCTGATCAGATCAAGACAGACACGTAGATACACCATAGCATCTCTCTTGGTCGTCGTCATCATCCAAAAACTGTGGGCACTAAACGACAGATTGCTTTATTAATAGTTTGTGATTCTTATTTTTTATTTTTTTTTCCGCTTGGCAGAAGGAAACTAAAGACCCAAAATTCTTAGAAAAGGAGGGGGAAAGATACTATTAACATTGATGTAGTGGAAGGTGGCACAGAACAGATGGTTTGAGTAAGCAAGTAAGCAGGCAGAGAGAGAGAGAGAGTCATCATACTCTATGCCCACCTGATTCATGAATCCCTTTTCCAGTTTTGACTGTAGAAGACAGTTTTTGTAGTGTCCTGTTAGATGAAAAATAGTGAGGGGAACCCATTCTGGGTCTGGGTCCAGGTCCGAGTCCGGGTCTGGGTGGCTTCTCAAATCACACTTCACCCCACCACTGAACAATTCTGTCTGGTTTACCATGTCGTCCAGTGGCCGAATACTATTTAACATGTACATCAATGACGGAATTGAACTGTGCATCCACCCCTTCCTTCAATTACACAATATTCCAACTCTTAGATCAACTATAATTACTCTACCCCCTTTTTTTTGTTACATTCCCTCGTTCTTTTTCAGCGAGCTCGCGAGGTTATTCAAGTTTGTGATATGTTTTCACGATTTAATCCTTGTTAGCTTCAATAAGGTAATGAGGTAATGACTAAGAACAGTCCGAAAGGAACTAGCGTCAATTACAAAGTAGCTGAATACAATTCATGAGAAAAGAGTTTCAATGCTTACGTTTTATGAAAGTTGCAACTTTTGGCTACAGTTAAGCTTTGATTTAGATTTCATCTCATGAAAATAATAATGAAATTAAAACAAAAATTGCAAAAAAGGGTAGTTTCTTGGGCATATTCCTTTACTTTCCTTTTCTTATAAGAGCAGGGAATTGTAGATTAACATAAAAAAAAAAAAAAGAGTCAAAAAGAGAAAATCATCCCTGTACTGAGGTGAGCTTTTGACTTCTCATTAAAGAGTGCCCCATTTACCAATTACCAGTTGTGCCAAAATCACCACTGCAGAATTCAAATCATACTCTTTCACATGTCAATCACAATTCACACAGCTAATCTAGTTATGTTTTTCGGTGACAAACAATGAGGGAGCGTTTCTCAATGTCTAAGTTGTTTTTGTTTAGAAAAAAAAAAAAGAAAACACAATCAAGCATGTTCCATCTATTTTACTTTGCTTCTGTTTATTGATATTAATATGTATCGGGTGTATCGATACTTTAAGTTTAAACCTTCTTGCAACAGCGGCCTCTATCCGATAAGTGAAAAATCACTGTACTTTTTGCAGACACCTAATTGATTCGATCAAAGATTGTTATCTTCACTCGATACTTGCTTTGAATTCACAACTAGGTAAAAAAAAATCAAGTATTTCAATAATATAATATAATATTAATGTTTGCAAATGGTGGTCGTCCGAGCATTTTAATTTCTAGATTAGATAGAGTCAATAGATTTAAAGCAACATAATATATATATATATATATATATATATATATATATATATATATATATATATATATATTTATATATATATATATATAAATGATAAATGGTTGGGATTGGGAATGTAAGTTGATAGTGAGATGACAGTAAAATGAATGAATGCTAAATGCCCGCCAAACGAAAAAAAAAAAAAAAAGGGTCGCACTGTTATCAGATGGTAAAAGTGGGGAAAATGCATTAATTAGATGGGGCCCGTTGTCTTGAAGAAACAATGTCAAGAAAACGACCACCATGAACATGATCAAAGTCTGGTGTTTACTGTTTAGGCCGGCAACTGATGAACCGAGGAAATGGCCAAAGCCGTGAAGCCGAGACTGAAGGAGGTACGGGGGAGACGGTTCTAATGTGAGCTCACAGTAGCAGTAGTAGAGAAGTGGAGCAGCTGGGAAAAAGGAAATTACAAAAAAAAAAAGACCCAAGAAAACAATCAACCAGAACTAGATGAGAGAGAGAGATAAAGATAATGTGGAGTATGGAGAAAGAATCGCACGATTACGTACAAAAGAAGAAGGCTCTTTCATAACAAGAGGCCAAAATGGTTGCTGCACTTTTGAACGACAGACAAGAGCTTTGGTTGCATTGATAGGACGGAAGAGGACATCATCATCATCGTCCTCTACAGTCTACACACACTATTGCAAGTAAATATATATATTGGAAGGAAAGGCTACCAGCTTACCACTACCAGCAGCAAAAGAGGACTGAGGAGAAATTAGGGGGAGTGCAGCTGTCGGTGTGTGGGGAAGTATAGATTTAAATATCATATAAAATATAATTCATCAACAGTGGTATTCCATTCATCACTCATCACTCATCCCTCGGCATTCAGCAAAATAAGCGAAGCTAGCAAGCTGATGAGAGACGTGGGCTGGTTTTTTTATTTGTTTACCTGTCGGCGCCATTCTGGCTCTCTCTCTCTCTCTCTATTTCTTCTAATGCTTTTTTTTTTAATTATTATTTGTGGGTTGGTTGGTTGGTTGACCCCAAACCATGTTGTGACACACGTGTTGATGTCATGATCTGACTGGACAGGTCAGGATAAACGTCATCATCTCAGTTTTTGTCGCCTCCCAACATTAACATGTCTGTCTGTGCTCTTCCTTTCCAAAAGAAACCTGTGATGATGGGGGATGATAACATTCATGCTCATGCACATACATCCATGGGGGGGAGAACATGCCAAAATCCATGGCAACTATGGCATACAAATACAATGACCACCGTGCATCAAGTAGTGGCCTTACATTGGATCAGATGAATCTCAATTTCTCAGCCCGGCCCAGCCCACTTCATCTCCTTCCCAGGCAAGGCAACCCTATATGGATAGACTAGAGTAGGGAGTAGGGATCCGATCAGATTCTTCAGAACTGTCAAAAAGCTTATGCTTATACTTTTCCTTTTCCGTCCTTGTCAAAAAGTTGGGCTGATTCTTTCCCCAAAGCCTCATCTCAACAGTCTGTCTCAGGCTCCGTTCTCTGCCTTCCCCACTATTAGCCCTCTCCCTTTTTCTACTTCTCAAAGGAATTAAAAATCTCTCTCTCTCTCTCTCTCGCCCCCCCTCTTCCCCCCTTATCATGTCTTATTCTATATCCAACACTTTTAGCTTCACGAGAAAATGATAGTCATTGATCACCTTTTTCCACCTCACGCTTGAATGGGAGTTGCTTATCAGCTCGCACTCTCTACAGCATTCAACTAGCACCGAATCAATTATCTCTGGTGGGATCATCTTAACTCTAATTGAACATCCTCAAGATACTGTAATGGAGTAGAACTTTTACAAACAATATGAAAGTGGCCACCACTTTTACTGTTCAAATATTTCAACTCACTCAATTTCGATGTGTTTACATCTCCTTGACTATAACCAAAAATTTGTTTGCTATGTTCAATCAACTCTTGAATCCTAAATTATTTACTAGCTATTTGTTTTTTGAAGTTTTTTTGAGAAAAGGCAAATTATTTACTAGCTATAGTGGACAAGGATGTCACCTCTATCACTTAGTTTAGTTTTGTCATGCTCAGTCATTTACTTGTGCTTGGGACTAGCTAGAGCTTCTGCATTCTAGAATTCCCTATCATTTGCCTCAGTACTCCTTAAACCAAACAACATCTATCATGGCATATATATTGACACCAACTAGACCAGAAAATGCACTTCAACAGCCAGTAAAGGGGGCCATCGGAACAGAAATGCACAAGAATGGAATCTTGGCCTGGATGTCATTTTTCTATTTGGTTTTAAAACCATCTTTAGGTTGTTTCTTTCAGCTAGTATTGCATTTCACACTTGGTTGCAGAATTGTAAACCTATACATGTTATGTGGACTTGAAAGGATGTTCATCTGATGATACACTGAAAATCAAGTAGGCAGATTTTTGCTGAATTGCTTGGGTGGAACTTAAGAAACAGAGCAATGAGATCATAGAACAAGTCTTCAAGTTACTAGAACATGTCACCGATTGTTCTAGATCAATTTAATGCATCTAATGTTTTTACGATCATTACTGCAAGTGAATACCCCATTCAAATGAGTTCAAGGTTTAGCTATCCTTTTTGCTGATTGTCTAGCTAGAGTGAGGAAATCGCTTTTCTTCTTCTTTCTTTCTTTTGGTCCAAAGGAAGGGATGTATTAGATGCTAGTATGCCACCCAAAGTGGGCTAGTCATTGAGTGTTTCTAAAAGTGATTGGTCTCTAAACAGGTATTAATAACTAAAGCCTAGGTTTTAGGATAGCCCACCCAAAAGGCCAAAAGGTTCTCCAGATTAAAAAGGGAAAGATATGACCAACTCAAATCTATGTACACTGGTTATCTTCCAGTTGCAGGTTAGTACCAATTATGTACCTCTATGGATGTCTTACAGTTGATAGCAGCACCAAATCAATGGCTTCCAAGGTTTAAATCAACATCACCCAAGCAAGGAATTGTTTATCATACATTATTCACATCAATTGGATATGAAAATGGAATAATTTATACAACTATATCAAATAATAGGCATGTGGAAATGTGCGTGGAGTAAAGGTCTAAGTTTTTATTTTTAAATGATTTAGGACCACTCAACACTCTCTTTTTAATTCTCTTAAATACTTCCTAAGCTAAAAAGCTTCCTAAGTAAATCAATAGAGGAATCGAGAATTGTAAGATAACCATTAAAACTAAAGCTCAGAAGCCAAGTACAACTAAACTATGCAAAATGTACTAAGAATTTAAGAGGTCAGCTTGAACAGTGAGCCCTTGGAATTTGAAATGCACATAGAAAAGATTCATCACCAATTTGTAAGTTGACCGTAATTTAACATAATATAATTTTACAATCATGTGCTTGTTTCATCGCTAACAGAATCATCTCTAGAAAGACTATAGCACTCTAGCAGCATGTGTAAGTGAATTTGGCTTTGTAGCTGTAAATGAAATATATAATTTGGATATGAGGGTCTGTGTCAGTGTTTGACCCATATAGGAAGTCTGAGACACATAGATCTCAACAATGTTTATGTTGCATGTATTGCTGAGACCAATATAATTATAAAGGCCATTATTCAATGTTAGTGTCACAATCCAGGGTCTTGGGTGGGTGGACACGACGTGGGCCTAACTTATAGCACTTTTAGCATAAAGTGCCCACTCTAACTTATAGTTTGTATAATTTTGTAATACAAAAATGAAAAGAATGTCCTTAAGCTGGATTTAGAAAAAAGAAAACATAAATTTTTACATCATAAGCTAAAACTTGTTTTGAGTATCTTAGAGAGAATAATAGAGGGGTTATTACAATCCAACTCATTAAAGTTTTTAGTAGTAGTGGTACCCTCAAATTTAATTTGTTTATGTGTGAGACACCACTTTGAAATGGGGCCATGTAATGTCTGGCACATTCAGACAAGAGGAATATCCTTCACATTTCAAGGGAAGGGGACCATTAGAGCATAAAGTGATGCTATACAATCTGCAATCACATGCAAGGTTCAAAGTATCAATAAGTGCAAGATGCAAAAATGCATTTAAACTGTACAATGCTCCTTTTTATTAACTTTTTCGGTACAAGATTCCGGGATTAGGTAAATAGGGAAGGATTCTAATCATTAAACATAGAATCCCCCCCCCCCAAAAAAAAAACCTCCATATTTGTTGTACCAATGGATTTAAAAACTGGTATGTATCATAAAATACACACCGATACATTGTGATTTTGAGCCTTGATCACATTTCAGATACCATCTCTATCAACAGACAATACCTGATGCCTATGGAGAATTGGTTTCTATTTTCTACTCATAAACAATTACCTTGTTATGTAGCAAAGATGCCGAGTATCAGGGAATGCAAATTGCTACAGTTCTATATATAAACCAAAGCACATCAACTCCATACATGTTGGTCTCACATATCAGGCTGACAACTGACATGTCATATCAATATTGGCCCAGAATCTTCTGGTTCTCATTTGGGTAAGGTTTTGAAACTTTGAGGCGTCCATAGGTGTTTGACAAGTAAACCTCTAGAAGCCATGGCACTAGGACAAGGGCAAAAATAAATACTGATACACCTAAAAATATAATAGAAATAGAACTATAAAGTATTAACTGTTGGCACCTTATTAGATAATGATGCATTGTCTGAGATTGGTATGAATCAACAATAGTTTTACTATAAAAAGTTCTCCTTGGAGCCGCATCAGCATGTTGTAATAAGTGTCAATCTAAGTGCCTAATGTCGCCATGGCTAGACCCATTAGTTTTGACTATTGAGTTGTCTAGGCAATACCTCTCATAAATATGGTTGTCTTAACTTCTAGTAGATGGTCTGGAATTTCTAAAAGGAAATGGACATGAAGACTATTTTTCAATCTAAAATCTAAATAAGCATTGTTTTGCAGAAAGGCCCGTGAGGCAATTTTGATGCAAGTAAAAGACATGGTCACATGTCAGATACCTATACCAGCACATTGCAGGTCGCAGGAGCTTTTGTAGAACCTTGATGGAAAACTTGTCCATACTATATTGCTTTCATGTGCTTTTTTGAGTATCAGAAACTGTGTTAGGAACTGATTAAGACCCTTTTAGTGAAAGCATATCAGGTAAAATTTCCAAAATCACATCTATATGGAATACCCACATCCACATTCAACATAATAAAGATCAAAACAAATAGCTCTGATTATTTTAGCCAGAAAAGGGTGCATTGAAAATATGGGAACAATACCACCCTATGGAAGAGATGAGTTAAGATGAAAATGGCATATATTACAAGATTGTTCGACCCATACTATCATACAAGGTTTAGTTCATGATGAAAATGTTTACTCTCTGCATCTTATGCATTAGTTTCAAAACTCTATCTCCTTCTTCATCACCAATCACCAAAACCCTAAAGCTATTTATAAAGATTTGTGGCCTACAAAATATTGTAGGTGAGTATTTACCCTATCTAATGTATTAGCTTCACTACTATCTCTAATTCTCTATTCCTCACAATCGTCATCATTTGAATCTTCTTCCAGTTCATCATCAACAATGAAGTAATCCAGGGTATCATCATTTTGATATTTTATTCTTCCTTAACAAAGGATTTTTTTTTCTTGTTACCCAACCTTTACTAGTCACCACATATGTAGAGGGTTGTTAATTTTCCTTTTTCAACTAGCATTGCTCATCTTCACTTTCACCAATCCAGTCTTCATTAGCATTCTCCTGATCTTTCTTCTTCTTTCTTCATAGTGCTATTCCTCCTCAACCTGTCTCTCTCTCTCTCTCTCTCTCTCTCTCTGAAGGATCACCTCATCCTGACTCTTCTTTTCTTCCCTTAAGGAAAAAGGAACGGGTCCTAGTTATTGTTATTTGGTAAACCAGTCCTAAACCTTGATATCACAGATCCTTTGCTTTGGGTAACATTCAAAAAACAAATTCTCTGTTACACAGAACATTTAGGGTTGCATTGTTGCATATAGACTGACGCACTAAAACTGCTAATTCAGTCCTACAGTGTAACATGCATGTACTTGTATATATGTGCATGCATTATGTATGTGTGCATGTCTCTTTGATATTTAAACTTCTAACTAGTACATTTTAGCAGCTAATAGCTTGTTGGCTCTGTCAGAACAATACTAAAAAGGTCTTGGTAGAGTTAGATATACGATCTTAACTCTTGGCATATTTTTGCACAAAGTGGCTGCTCTCAGACTCAAACCTGCGTTCTCAGGTTTGCCAGCTTGAGATTTTACCATTAAAGTAATGAATCCTCTCTATCAGAACAATACTGAAACCGATGTTTAAGAAATACACCAAATGTGAATCTACCTACCACTCGGTCGGAAGTCCTATTAACTTTCTGGCTTGGACCTAATCTGCATTTTATGTAAATTATTGATCAAATAAGAATCGTTTAATTTCCTCTAATAGAAAGGTCCTGACTGAGCTTCACCGTTTTTAAGTCGAGGGAGTAACTAACTATGCCATGGGAAATGATCACACTTGAGCGAGCATGGCCAAATTGGCCGAATTTGAGAATGGCTGGAGTTTAACTGCTTACTTTTAACAAGGTCATTCACCTTTTTTTTCTAATCTAAGTCAGCTTTAATAGCCGCCATAGATAGCGCATATGATAGTGGAAAATCAAGTGACGGGTTGATTAAAGAAATGGGAAAATAATCCAGAAAGCAAACCTTTAACTGGTCGATCTATATCTGCAACATCAAGATGCTAGAGCCGAAATTTTCTCTGGAATTCAATTTCCCGCTCGACCGATATTGAAACCCTCTTCGGCTCTTCTCTTTTCTGTCTTTCCTTCTTTGAACGTCCTGCAAACCCACTTCTCTTAAAAGTGAATACAATGGGTTTCTTTGCAGAAACGCAAAAACCACCAACTCTCGTGTTCCCTTTGTCGAACCTCCTAAAAGGCCCAACTTTCCGTCTACTATGGCTGAACACGCAAATGGGATTCTTCCCACAAATTCCGTACGAAACCCTAGATTTAGAATTTTGGCTGACATCCTTTTCAGCAGTGCTGGCAAATTGAAATGAATTATGGCGATGAGCAACAGTTCTAACGTCGGAAGAAAACATAAAACCTCTTCCAAACTCTTCCTTGAGAGTTGAGATCATTTCTAACTAGAAGTTTGGAACCCTCCTCCCCTTCGATCCTCATTGGCCTTCCTGTAAGTGTAAGAGACTAAGACCACCCAATCTCCAAACTTTTATCAGAAATTGAGACATGGATGGAGTACTTTCGTTTTTTGGTCGAGAAACATGGATGAAGTTAGAATGCGGCGGGTATATATTTGAATGTGGGTTCAAAATGACTAAAATACCCTTAATTTGGCGGAAATGTATTTGAAGTGATGTTTGGCGGTTCAAGGTTTTCCATGGCGCGAAAAGATGAAGGGAGAACGACAGATCAGCCCAAAGTCATAATTTATAGGCTCAAAGTATTATCGGGATAGGTGTCATTTCGGAATTGATGCCAATTCATAGGCGGGCATTAGAGCGTGGGTTGTGGTCCTTTTGAATGTTTATAGCTTTTTCTCCGAATAATGAATATAGTGGTAGCTGATGAGGTTTGCGAAGTTAGGGTTTCAAAACCCTGAGCATGAAATGCAACAGAAATAGGCAGAATTATGTAGTAGTAGGTGTATGACTTTCTCATAAAAATGGTGCTGGCATGTTTGGTTTATAAGCACCATTTTTTTTTGTAAAAACGGTGCTTATTTTTTTATTGGAATTGGTGCTGCATTATAGGCTATTTTATGAGAAAACAATACTGGTTTTATTTGATAGCGGTGCTATAGAACCGTTTTCAGCATTGGTCATATTACCCAACGTCCGAGGTGATGCCACATCATTGCACCACTGGCATCAACCGACTGCTTTACGAGAAAACATTGAATTTGACATTGCTTCAGACCATATTTTCCCAACTATCAAGGCACGGGGCAACATTTTTTATGGGAAAGCGATGCTAAATAAAATGTCATTTTCTAAAAGCATCACTTTTTTTATGTGATGCCTACATTGCACCGTTTTCCCATAAGAGAAATTGAAGATGGGGAAATACTTAATGTTTTAGAAGTTTATGATCAATGATTTATTCATTTTTTAAGATAATAAGCGTGTAAAAGCAATGATAGATGATGGTAATGACAATAATAATGTATCAAAAAAATTCATATTTTTTTTTGTTTTTTATTATTAATTGGATGCAAATTATAAAATTCAAATCCGATTGCATAGACACCTCATCCAAATATGTAATAATTGTATCGAGTTGTGAAGTTTCAAGTATCATTGACAAGTCTACTTGCTTGACTAGATTCTTCTTTTTGTAATGTTTTATCTTTTTTGTTCATTTATCAAAAAATAAGATTTAAATTGAGGGAATTAAATGGGATGAAAAGTAGTAATTAGTTTACAATTTAAAAGTTGCAATTAAATATGGATTAAATTCATAATTGAATATTTTAGTCAAAAGAAAGATCCACAATCTTATCCATATTTTTAATACTAGTGTAAATATAAAATTATAGATGTATTCAAATTTTTATATATTTTTTTTTGTATTTCTATGTATAAAAATAATTCTAATATGCCATAGTTAATTTTTGTTTAATATGATAGTTACATGATATTATACACATGCCTTAATGTTTTTTGGAAAAAAATATGTATTTTTTTATGTTTTAATTTGTATATTTTATTAATTTTTATCATTTATCTATGACATTAAATGTTAATACAATTGACCCAAAAGTTGAACTATTGATATCTACCAAATAATAAAATAATTTCATTTTTTGTTGGTTCTAAATTATGTAATTTATTTTTATTATCAATAAAAATAATTATTGTTTATTATACTTATTTTTTAATTTGATTAATAAAAATATCATAAATGCGTATACTTTTTCTATATTTTTGTAAATTTTTAATTTATTTCTAATTTAAATTTTTTATTAGCTAACTATGACTTCATAGGTTGATCGATTTCATTTGGATGGTTAAGCCACCACTTGGATAAAGAATGATTTTATTTTTGAGTTATTTTTTAAATATATGGGTTTATATTAATAAAAATATTGACATAAATCTAATTATTATCATTTATTAGTGGAAAAAAAGTTAAATACAGGATTTAATAAAGAAAATGGGGGTTAATACATTAAACGAGGTGGAAAGTAATAATTTATGTTACAATTTCAATCCTTAAAATTATTGATGGACTAAATACACAAATATGGCCATTTTAATAGTCATTAAAACTGTAATAAAATGATTTTTATACCCTTTATCAAACAAAGAAATAAGATGATAATTTTAGTCTAAAAAAACTTCCAATCTAAATCTACACTTTTATATATAGTATAAATTTTGTGTTGGAGTGCAGGGGAAAAGAAATTCTGCATATGGCAAACCCAAATAGGTGATTGTAAACGAAGTTGTCTTGATTTGATGGAGGTAAAAAACATGTTACATTCAAGCTCAGTCCTAAAGAAGACCGATACAACATTCTCATCATCCATCTGTACGGTGCCTATGATAATTGATAATTAACCCTACTTATAAAACATTTTCAAGAAGGTTGACTCTCAGAAATTTTGATTATCAAATCTCATAAGAACAGCACCCTCATTGTCATTTGCATTCTTTGAACCTATAGCCCTCTTCTTGATTATTACTCTTATTGGAGGGGGTACTGGAACCAATTTTATTCTGTATTTCTATTACATTTGATTTATTGCAGTAATGCTGTTATTCTGCACCCACTCATTCTTGAAAGGGGATTTCTGTCCTTATCATAATCTCTTCAAGTATCGTTATGGCAATTGGGCCCTATTTGCTTCGCATCGCATGAATAGGGGTCCAGAATTAGAATTGGAATGGGCTATTCTGATTCTAACTGTTTGGTTATACGGACTCGGAATCCCATTTGAGCCCTGCCCCTCCTTGGGAATGAAATCTCATTCCAATTCTGTGGAACCAAACAGACTATGGGAATAGACCATTCCGATTCTGATTCCGAAGGTTCTTGCATCAATGGAGATAAATGCATGTTTTCAGATGAGGTGCCTGCTGTACTGAATAAATCATTACCAGTTTTGTATAGATAGTTGTTATCCTTAAGCAACTTCACAGCTGTCTTCCTCCTCCAACTGAACTTCCTCTCAACAAAAAACACTGCAAAAACATAGTGGATATGAATCCAAAACCACATACATTGAATAAGCTTTTTATCAATTGGAAAAACAGAGAAATGATTCCATTAAGCAGCAAGAAGGTGGTTCACATTCGAGAGAGAGGATGATGGTGTGGAAATATCAAATACAGAATCAGGAGAACCATGTTCACAGAAGCAACAAAGCTTGAACAAGATGCATAGGAGGGAAATGAAACCACTTGCAGTGACACCAAAAGGAATAGGCTTTCTGTCAATTGGAATTGCGGCATCAAGTGATTCTAGTAAGGAGTCAGAATTTTCCATTGGGAGATTTGAAGTGCATCAGACAAGCTTCCAAGCTCTAATGGCATTCTGATTAAGGCAGCAGCAACGCTATTTTCTGTATTCCAATCATGGAACTCCTTAGCAAGTGGGAATAATAAGAATCTTCAGTTCAGACTCTGCTCCAAAAAGCATTTGCAGTAAAATATGAGTCTGAAATGCTGACCCCACTACTTTGAGTGCTGAGACTGATAAGACATCAAATCGCTTAGTAATTTCAACAGTGGAAGTTCTCATGGTGAGCCAATGAAAGCTTTAAAGATTTTGGAGGAATGGTGGTGTTAATGGTGTATGAATGCCTTAAATATAGGAATTAATGACCTGCAGAGGATGAGAGACCTCAACAACTCTGCCTTCATATGAAAGAAAAGCATTAGAACCTGCCGTTCAGTTTATATATGCCACTGAAAGCATGGGTATCCTCCTTAGCTGGATCACCTCCACGGATAAATGGATTGATAGCCATTACTTAATTACATGTCTAGACATTTTCATATTGAAATAGTATTCACTCCTAATAAGTTTATAGATTTCCTATTTAACTGTCAACCTCCAGACTAAAAGATTCAATGATTCTACCTCAAGCAAGATGGATCTTGATGCCGACTTAACAAGGAAAACAGCTATCTCATTAGTCTGGGTGTACCACAGATCAGCTTGAGTGGATGAACACAGCAACCATGGTTAGTTACATATACCTGAATACTAGTGCCTGCTTCAAAGAAAGTGCCATGAAAAACATGGAATTTATTAATTTGTTATAAATGTATAATATGAGACCAATACAAGTTTTTAGAGATATGGGGTACTTAAAGATGTAGAATATTTTGTTTTTCAGCCTAAAAAACTATAATTTCTCTGTGCAAATGCATACATCTATCTATTAAAGAAACTATCTACCCACCCCCTCTCAAACTTTACTGGTAATGTCTAAAACTTTCCCCAAGTTTTAGATCCCTTAAAAGATAACCCTGTCATAAGGTTTTATGAATCACATTTCTCTCTTCCGTTAAGCCTTTGATCTCATTATAGAAGCATTTTAGCTTACCTTGAAATATTTTGCAAATAACAAAAATGACCTTGACATGCAGATTAGTATGGTTGCCGACTCCATATATAGTTGGGATAAGGTTTGGATGGTGATGATAGGTAAGTATGGTAGCTTAGTTTTGTGTCTCACAGGTCGCTTTTGAGTTTTGATGTATGTGTCCAAATATCCAAAACTCGGAAATTTAAACATTGTACGAAGTCAAAGGAGTTTTTATGACCTATAGAACCCAAGGCAAATATCCTCCTTAATATAGATATATTAAAAATTTACATTAGTTGATTTATATTTTTACCTATTTACAGTGAAAACTATGTATACATCAAAAAAAAAGAAAAAGAAAGGTGCAGAACACAGATTTTGATGTAAAATGTGCAGAACTTACAGCAGAAATATTTCACTTGAAAAGTTTGTTTCCGATTTAAAAACCTACTAAAACACCCAAGAGAGAGGAATGTTGGAGTTGATAGTTATTTAAAAGAACTTGATAGGGAGTGATCCCAACAAAATGGGAAGTGGCGGTAACTGCTTCATAAATATAATCATCTTTAGTCAATATTACCATAGCTAACGTTATGTCCGATACATCGGTAGGGGTGTATTGAGCAGCATTGATATTTTTTTTTTTCAAATCCGATTTAGAGGGGCTGGTCTAAGATTCATTCACTCCCTAAACTGGTCAAAACTCTGATACACCCTCTGTAGGGGCATATCGAGATGCTCCTGATACGAAAGTACTTTGAACCTTAACCATAGCACATATATTCAAATGGTGTCTTTAAGCATCCAAAAATGGTATGTAAATGAGGGTGAACATTCAGATTCTTTGATCAAAGGCAGATTCTTCAGTGGAAAACAGTGGTGCATGTGAATCCATGAGTGTGTCTTGAGGTGATACCCTAGAGCCTGAAATAAGTCAAATGGGAGACAACAATTTGGACAAAGCATGTTCATTATAAAGACATGCATCATGATTCCTCCTTTGATTGAGGAGATGTAAAATAAATAAATAAATAAATAAATAGATAATGGAGGGATGATTAAAGGGACCTACAACCCAATTTGATCCGACTGTAAAGAACTGGTTTGACTTATCTCCTTTTGATTCCACTAGAAATAGATGGGCCCCGCATATGCAGGGCATGTGCAGAGAACAATTGCTTTAGCTTTATGATTACAAAAGATGAAATTCAAATGCACTAAATTGATTTGTTGTGTTTGATAGCCTAGCACCATAGTATGTTGTTGTAATTAAGTAAACATCAAATATGTAAAACGTTTGAAGACTGAATGTGATATGAAAGGAACATAATAAAGAATGAGGCCGAGGAAAATGATTTTTTTATTGATTTTTGGTTCCTATTATAGAGGGGTTACAGTTAATATTAAGGGGGCATTTTTTTTTTTTTCCGGATTTTGAGAGGGGGAAAGTTGGTCAATGGGATTTTGGTTTTCATTAGTCAAAACCCCATGTTCTTTTTTCAGATTTATGTGGGGAATATGGAAAGCTTATTTTTCTGGGTACCATTTACCCGGGTAAGTGATACCCACCTCCTAGATGGATAAATAACATTTTCACGTAGGGGAAAGTTGACAACACTTGAATGGAACAAAAATGCCCCTTTTAATAATGAATTTTTATGGCTAAAATGGTCATTGTCTTATATACATGAGAAATAAAAGAACATGGGTAAATATACTTGCTAGGGTAAGTGTTTCCCAAGAAAAATTTACCCAAATAAATACATTTACCCGAATAAATAACTTACCGAAAAGCAAATAGGGCCTAAATGAATTCATTAGACAAAAAAGGCCATACAATTTAACAAAAAAGGGTTAAAAACATGAATTTGTTATTCATTCTTTCTTTGCATATGGACAATGGACAATGAAAAATTGCACCTTTTTTTGGATAAAGCCTTTGCCTATAGCCCTTTTAAAACCATAATAATGGGAGATTGGACTTTGATCTAATGAGGGCCTAGGGTCACCTTTTAGGATGTTAGGTTGGAACCTACTTTACACATCACAGGCCATCTTCCTCTCTATCCCATTATCCATTCCAATTGTGAATTCATTAAGCCTTGCTTGAAGATTTTACACTCCGAAAATCAGTTGAACCCATTCATCCGCAGTGGTCATCTGACAGATCCCATTTTCAATCATCACTTTCAAAATCAGAACCACCCTTTTACAAATTTTTTTGGCATTTTCCAATCAAGAAATCGATTCCACTCTCTTTATTGGCCATACTGTCACTATCTTTTTACTAACCTTTTGCTCATTTAATTACGTTGGACCCACTTGAGATGATAAATTGAGAGTTGGTAAGCATTGAAGAGTTCATAACTGATTTCATCTTTTCTTGGAAATCATTGAAATCAAAATCACTTATGTGGGGCCTAGATTTATGGGAATCATATTGAAAATTTGGTACAGTGAATGAACGCCCACTTAGTAGTTAGTGGGGGTCTAACAACCAGTCCTTTGAGAATTGTTTACTAGACTTGAATGTTCATCCAATACCATCCCGGACGAGGTCCGGTATGTGTATAATTTCCCCATCAAAATTGCTTTAGATAACCACAATTTTATGATTTCTGTTTTTCTCTTATAAAAAAATAAACACTTATATCACAGGTTATACATTTATCAGGCATACAAGAAAATACATGTGCTCTTAGCATTTTTCCCGGGAAAAAGCAAAGGAGGAAAAAAAAAAAGAGAGTAAAGAATGAGCGATTGCTTTTTTAAGATATTGAATTATATCCTTCTCTTTGCCCCAAGGAATCTATTATGATGAGATTGTGGTAATCAACTACTGTTTGCTTTGAAACTTTCATTTCCAAGTATTTCTTTTAGGAGATTGTTTGGCCATATGGAGCTTAACATGGAAGATCCAGGCAATATAAGCTGTATTGTCAATAATCATGTGCTAAAACTACTCATGGCTCGTTTGCAAGCTGAACTGAAATCAATGTTTTGAATAACCACCCAGGACTGGAACCGGAATCATTCTGGTCACCAGTTTCTGGGTCAATGGTTTGACCAAACAGCCTGTTTTGATAAAAAATAAAAAACGTCCAAAACCATTGAACGGATTGAACGGGTCAATGATTTGCTCGCTCGGGTTAATGGGTCATTGACCAATTCAATAATTTTTGGTCAGGGGCAGAGTTTGAGGTAAAATGGAATCGGTTGCCTGAACGATTTTCAGGCCGAACAGTCCAACCATCAAAGTCAACAGCGATTCAAAAACCATGGCTGAAATACTGCATGAAAAATGGTTTACTTGTAAAGCAACAAAAAACCCATTTTAGGGTTTGTGGATTGTGGGCCTAGCATATATATATATATATGTGTATAATTTAGCTTGTAAATAAAATGTACTGATAGATTCTCATTTTCTGGAATAGAAGAACATGGGTGTTCTAAAATTTAACAAGTACTAAATCTCTTATGTAAGATATATTATATCCCTTTCATGGTTTTTAAAATCGGACCAGACTGGATGATTGGATTGGAAAAACCGGGAACCAGTGAGTTGACTGGTTCTGTTTTACCCTATAACTGTTATTTCACAAAAAACCATTGTTCTGATCAACAAACCATTTACAAAAAAACCCCAAAATGGGGGGTCAAACCATTCAAACTGTTCAGGTTTTGGCCAATTTTTATTTTTATCAAAACGGGCCATCAATTCGGTTCAAACGGTCACACCATTTGACCTGGGAACTGGACCTGACCGATTCATTGTCCGCTTAGATTTTAAAAACCTTGTCCCTTTTATATTGTCCTTCACCTTTAATTTTTATTTATGTTTAATTTTAATACGCAGTTCATGATTTTCATTAGAAATAAACAAATATTTATTTATAAAAAGACTAATCTATGTAGAGATGCCTTCCATTGTCAAATTGCATGTGATAAAAGGGATATTTTCCTGTTCTTTTACGTCTCTGAAGTCTGAATCAACAACATTGAAGGAAGGAACCATTTGGGGAATTCATGAAAATGACTGTGAAAGCATTGACTCCCCCACCCCACCTCCACACACAGATTAAAAAAAATAAAAAATAAAAAAAAAAGGTCTTTGCATATATGCACTTGAAAATATTTTTAAGTTGTGTCCCAAATTAATTGACATGATGGGTGAGTGATGACAGCATAGGGAGACATGAAAACTTCCCTAATATTATTCATTTTTGCTGGTCATTTGCAGTTTTACAACTTACATGGATCTCCATTTGTGTCCTCAACCTCAAGCCTCTTTCTCTCTCTCTCTCTTATATATATAAGACTATTCCACAAGGTTCGAACTTGATTCGAGCTAGAACCTTGAATTTAAGTTCGAGTTTGATTTTGAGAAAAAATGTTTTATAAAAATAAAAATTATATATAAAAATATTTTTTATTTGATATTTAAAAATTAAGAATTATAATATTTTTATTATATATATATACTCGAGCCAGCTCGTGAGTCTCATGAGCCATTTTCTATTAGGCTCGAGCTCGGCTTGAAGCTCGGTTGAAACCAAATTGAGCCGAGCTTAAGTGGCTTACGAAGAACTCAGCTCGTTGTCACCCTTAGTAGTTCATCCCACAAACTCCCCAATGCAAGTACAGAGAGGATTTGATCCCAAGTCTCTGCTACAATTAGCAAGAGATCTTACCAGTTGCCGAGTTCGCACCTTGCTGTTTTTACTCTTATTTTCCACAAGATATACGCCACATAACGTTACACTCCTCATGTTCACGAGAAAATAAAATCATAAATTATTTGTTATTTGTTTTTGTGATGCTTGGGGACTTACCATCCCCCGACTTGTGGAGTCCCTTTCGATCTATCAAAAAAAAAAAAAAGAAATGATAATATCTGCTTCCGTTCACATAAAAAAAAACAAAACAAATTAGTTTACATTCTTCCCCTCTTTCAATTAGAGGACATATACGATTTTCAAGTCGTTCAATCTTCTTGGATAGAAACTAGACTGAGGGGGAGATAGTGACAACACTTGATATTGATTCTTGAGGTGGATTTTGTTCACATAATACTACCAGACATGTATGCCTACATATCCAATCTTGATCGATCCAACAATTCACATCCCCTTTCTCTCCTCTTCAACCATATACCATATGGATTATTATTATTGTTCTGATTTTGTTTTTTCTTTATTTTGAGATATTTATTTATACTTTATGGTAACCACTAAAACTTATCCTGTTAACCACTATAGAGCTTCACCCAAAACAAGTAATGATAATAATAATAAAAAAGAATGGTAGTTTGGAATCACCAGATGGGTTAATTAGCAATTCTAACTTTTAATATTATTTATTGGTAGATGATGAGTTGGTTGAACAAAAATAAAAAAAAAAAAAGAAGAAGAAAAGAAAAAAGTCCATAATAGAGGGTGACCCGATTTGGGAATCACTTGTTAATATTTAATTAGTAGTTTAAAGGATAAAGGAAAATAAAGGAAAGGGCTCACAATAACAAATATGAATCTGATGTGAACTTAAAGACAAATTGACAGAAATTGAATGCATTGCCTGCCACGAGCTTAACTTGGGTAATGTTGGTGGTAGAAGGTATGGTTCAATGTAAATCCCATAATGGTCAAAGTGGTGGACAACACTACTACTGAGTACTGATTGCCCCCTAACCAAAATACAATTACAATTACTCTCACTCTCTCAGTGACAGTGACAGTGGTAGTGGTGCTTTTGAAATTTCAATTGCCAACCCATCTATTCTAATCTATTATCATTTATGCACTCTCTAAGCTTCTCTATCTTTTCATTTCCCCTAGTCCCTACCACTGTTCACAACAAACAAAACATACTACCCATTGCCATTAGTAATGTCAGAGGCCATACCCTCTTTCTCTTTCCTTTTTCTCTCTGAGCCCATTAATTTCCCATATTCATGATTCACCAGCAGAGCAGAGTATAGTAGTTATATGGATCATACTATTTTCTTTATTATTATTTAGAGTCAGTATTTCCAAACCATTGTTGACTTGGACGGTTGGATCATTCAGTTTAAGAATTGTTTAAGCAATCGGTTCTATTTTACTTTTAATCTATTTTTTAACTAAAAAATCGTTGATTTGGTCAATGGCCAATTGATCTGAGGCTCTGAATGGTTCAACTGATGACCTATTTGATCCGAACAATAATTTTTTATCTTCTGTTTTTTTTTTTTTAATTTAAAACTGGGCCCATCTATTCAAACTGGACGATCGAACTGCTGGCGAGTGGCCAAAGAGGTTCCGGTTCCTAATCAGTTTTTAAAACATTGCTCAGAATCAGAGATGGATACCAATTTCCATAATATTTTTTACCACTACTGCTCTATCCTCCCTCTATGTTTTGTTTTTTAGGGGGGGGTTTATTATTCAGTCTACCATAGAAATCCCGACTCTACTGTACAGTTGAGGATAAGTGCTAGAAATTGATGCCAATTTACAGGTGGATATAAGTATTATCGGTGGTGGAGGTATTTATAATTTTAAATTATTATACATGTGCAATTCAAACCAGAATTATGAGATGGAATGCAGTCAAAAAATATTATTTTTTTCTTTTTTTTATTTACTTCTCCCCAGGTTCAAAAATATGATACATCTAATGTGCCTCAACATGCATATCGGGTGTTTTTAGGTGAGTATTACACCGTTTTTTTTTTTAAATTTTTTTTCGTTTCACATTTTTCAAAGGGGAGCATAATTGTATTATTAAAAATAAAAATTCCCTGCAACCTTTAAAACAGGCGTTTCGGGAACTTACAAATACCGTGTATGTATTGTATCAAAGTTTTGAATCTCGAACCCAAACACCGTTTAACTTAATCTAATCTGGTGATTTATATTATAACTTTTTCTAAAATGAAATTATCTGGGCCTAATTTGGCGAAATTAAAATTAATCTAATCAAGTAATGAACTTTTCCCCTTTCAAGTTTCAACTGGAACAACTGAACAAGCAATTGAATTCCTTCCCCTATTTTCTATCTACCAGTAGTATCTCTACTCTCTGTAAGTCTCAAATTGCTTCATAAATCTCTAAATAACGCCATTAGACCCGGTCTGTCCCGGGCAGGACGCCCTTTGTATCCCCGCTTTATTACCATCCTTTACGGAACTATCTTTTCTTTTCTGCGTTCTAGGGTTTTTCATTCTCTTCTTGCCTTCCCAACACAAAACCAACCTTCACTTCCTTCGTCTTCTTCTCTCATCATCAGTTTTATCACATCCCCTTCTCTGCCCATCTGTTTCTGTGATAGAATTTCTGATAACAAAAGAATTTGCTCTTCGATGACGACTTCTGTTAAGAACAACTTCTTACCCCCTTCTCTAGTCTCTAATCTACAAGAGGTTCTAATTAGCAGGAAAGGTGGCGAAGACGAGCAGTCCAAGAAGACGGATGAATCCTCCGAACCTTCTTCTTCTTCTTCTTCTCCTCCTCCTCCTTCCTCTTCGGCTGCTGTTGGCGTAAATTCCGACCAAGATTGCTCAAAACCTGTTGTATTAATCACTAATGCGGACGGAATCGAGGCACCGGGCCTTACTTTCCTGGTCGACGCTCTGGTCCGAGAAGGTCGATGCAATGTTCATGTCTGCGCTCCCCAATCGTGGGTGCTCTCTCTGATTTTATTGTCTTTTCCTTTCCATTTGGGTGTATTGGGATTTTATCCAATTTCATTCCTTTGATTGCTGGGTGGCATAGGGATAAATCTGTTTCGGGTCACTCGGTGACTCTTCGTGAGACACTTGCTGTGACTTCTGCTCAAATTCCCGGGGCTACAGCTTATGAAGTTTGTGGTAATGCCATATTTTCTGCTTTCTCCCTTTGGAGTTTATTTTAGCATATTGTTTACTTGAATTGGGGGTTTGGGAATTTCGTTTTAAAATTACAGTGTTATGATAAAATTGAACCACTTTCTGGATACTGTCTTTAGGACTTCTGAACCTCATGTGGTTATTGCTTTGTTTATGCTCGTAAACTTTTGGTGACTTTTATGTTGTTTCACTACCTCTTTTATCTACTAACCTCTTGTTGTCGTTTATTTAATCAGGAACACCTGCAGATTGTGTCTCCTTAGCCCTGTCAGGGGTATTATTTTCGTGGTCTAAGCCTGCTTTGGTATGGGTTTACATGTTCTTGCCGTAGAGATTTTATATATTTTGCAATCCATCTAGTCTTAATGTTAAGGCCATATGTAAGTTTCTGATTTGATGTTCAGGTGATCAGCGGAATCAACAGAGGATCAAGTTGTGGGCATCAAATGTATGTACTGTGCCGGTACCTTTGCATTATCATTATTTAGTTTTTCTACATCTTACCTTCCTTACGGTATTGCCAATTGAAAGTGGGAAAAGTCTATGAACGCTGCTGATTTATTTATATCTAACTTCTGGATGCCATTATATGGTAATATATTATATGGGTTGTTTTTTTTTATATTTAGTGTGTATGATATCTTCTTCTTATTCATTGAAAGAAATGATTCTCTTATTTGGAGATCCTACAGATACTACTCGGGTGCTGTTGCTGGGGCTAGAGAAGCTTTACTCTGCGGCATACCATCTCTATCAATATCACTAAACTGGTCAGTCGAAGCTCTTTTTCTTGTTATGATGTGTGCTTGTTCTCACTGAACACATCTATAATGTGGTTTCCTTATACTCTCTTGGTAGGAAGAAGAACGAAAACCGTGAAGGTGATTTTAAAGATGCAGTAGAGGTCTGTTTGCCCTTAATACATGCTGCCATAAGAGATACTGAGAAGGGACTTTTCCCCAAAAGTTGTTCACTGAATATAGAAATTCCTACTTCTCCTTTGACAAATAAGGTTAGTCTCTCTCAAGCATGGTGTAAACTTTGCTGGAAGTATTGCAAATCATGTCATATCATCATCATCTCCATCTAAGCCTTGTCCCAACCATATGAGGTTAATCCAGCTCTGCCGTCCCATCCTGTTCAGTACCATATCCATTGTTAAATTGCAGGCCTTGATTAATTTCCCATTGCTTCAACCTATGTCCCATTTTGCCTGCCCTTGGCTCTTCTAGCCCCTTCCACTTATAACAGATAACTTCTTACTAGCTTGTGGATGGCCTTCTCTGCACATGTCCAAACCATCTATTAAAACCGTTGTTCATGGGGAGCTGATCTTTCTTAGATAGGGATATGATGCTCTGTTAATTTAACCATCTCTTTTATATAAAAGCCTATTGGATTTAGCCTTCTTAAACTGTGATTGTATTGATATTTATCTCTGGGTTACAAAGATTATGTGTAATAAGGTGGTTGACTGAATTAATAGTAGACCCTTGAGTTCTTAATTTCTTATGTTGTCTGACTTCTGGCATCTAGAGAGTTCAATGTTGAGTTCAACACATTGACCTTGGGCCAGGATCTATCGTAAAGTTCGTGAGATTCTTCTGGAGCTTACAGGAAGCTGCTTTTAACTTGTATGTCTTTAACCTCAGAAATGGTTGAAACCCTAAAGTTTTAGGCATAGAAGGATAGTGTACTTGTATTTCTCCAGGACTCCATTGCAACCACTTCCCAGCCCTCCTTTTATGTATGATGTTAATTTCTTCAGTCAGTGCATGATCTTATTCTTTGATGCCAAAGGATGAAGCTTTAGGTTTGATTTTCTAGCAAGCTTTTCCTTCATTTTTCTTCAAAAAGAGTAGCAGATTTAGGGGGCATTTGGCAACAGATGAACTGGCTGAATCAAAAGGCATATTGCTTTGTCTTTTAGTGAATAAGTTTTTAGGGAGGTTGTGGGCTCCTTAATGGCTGAGGCTGTTTTGACTAAAAGAGTAGCAGATTTTTGGCCCTTAAATATTTTATTATTTTTTTGATCAAAAAGTGGCTAAGATTTTATTAAAAAAAGAGAGGTACATGAGAAGATGTACACCAGAGAGAGAAAAAAAGAAAGGACTACAAAGGAAGAGCACTATCACATAACTTGAGCTGTTATCAAACAAACCCTTAGACATACTTTATTTTTTTTTTCTGATTTTTTTTCATTTAGATTTTATTCAATGATTAAGTGTCAACTTGACATTGCAACCTCATGAGCTTTCCTCTGTACCTACTGTATTGGAGCAAATCCATTGAGAGACCTTAATGATCGTTGAATAGTACTATGTACTGTATCTAGTCTCAAACCTTGGTATCAGATTATTAGATTATTAAACCATGGTTCTCTTTTATTTTCAGTATTGTTGTTGATAGTGCCCAGACAATATTGCTTTTTTGAACTGTATTTAATCTTTTTTGGTCCCTATAGCCCTATGGAGATGAGAAATTGTTCTCAATGATTGTTAAGGAAAGTAAGAAGTTGATGAAATGGTCATCTCTTCACAGTCCTGAAGTTTCTTTTTATATTGGAATTACACTGCTACTCCCTGAAAAATGAACTAAAAGAATTTTGATTGTTGAGTTTCAACTTTGGGTTTTGTTAATGAGAACCCTTTTCTATAAACAGATTGAGTTCTGGCTATAATTTTCTTGGTCAGTTTCAACTCTGGGGAGCCTGTTATCCCTTTAACATTGTGATGTGGCTTGGGACATCTTATCCTGCTATTTTTTCACCTGCTAGAGATGGCATGAGTTTTTCCCTCCTTTCAAATCAGTTTTTTAAATCCTTTATATAATTGGTCAACTGAAAGTTGTTTAATAGAATGTGGAACACTGGTCTTGATGCTATTTGTATGGAGCATTGACCAGAGAGAGGTACTCAGATCTTCAAGGATTAGCATCCTGAAATCAACATCATTGTGGAAATCATAAACTTCAGCACTGACCACTGTGTCCTGGCTACAAGGAACTGGGACTTTTGATTGGATAACACTGTAAGGAACTAGAGAAAGTTTTATTTTTTATTTATTTTTCATAGTCACCTGTTTAAAGGTTTTTATCTGTTGGAATTCCTCATCAAGGTAAGCTCAAAGCTCATTTTGATTGCTACTTCTTGGATAAGGTTGTATGGGATTGAATACTCTCTGTTGCTCACCTTTTCAGTTCCTTTCCCTAGGGTTTTATGCTCCAATGTACACTGAAACTTGACCTCTTCTTGATTGGTTGAGGGATTAAAACTAGTTATGCCAGGGGCATGATGGTGATAGGTGAACCTCAGATGTATTTCACTAGTATCTTGCACTGAATGAAAGTCGTTGTTGGTTGGTGGTTTTGTTAGATCTTAGAAAAATCTGATTTTAGGCATCTAGGATAGATATCATTGAGCAGAGTGCGGAATTCCTAGATCAGCTAATGAGTTGGCCAAAGGTGGGGCAGTTCTATTATGTCTTTGAAAAATTTGATTCTGCATTTGTGTTGTTGAGGTTATGATTCATAGGGCATAACATCAAGGGCAAACAAATGATGGATATTGCCTCTGGTCACCGTAACCTTGTGGTTGGAGTAAACATGCAACCTTCTAGTGGTCAACTTGGAGTTAAATTGTCTGTTGGAAATTATTATTATGAATTTATGATCTAATGATGGTTCTGTGTTTGTCTTTAATTTGTACAAGGGTTTGCACGATGGGTGCAGAAACATTATGCATTTCTCTCCATTGAGGTCATCGTGTTCACCTTTTGATTGGAGTTAAGTTTTTCCCCCAGTGATAAAGCTTACTGGAGTGTTTCTTCTTTGCTCTGATTGACCACTGAAAATGGTAGATAATTTAAGTCCAATCAGGTGGCCCTTGTGATTTGTGAAGGTTTTTCCTTCCCAATAGCAAGTTGTGTATGAAGAAGTTTCCTTGTAAATTTAGAAAAACAAGGGAGAGGGAGTAGGCACCAAAGTATCAGAGCAAAGAAGACTTTGAATAAGTGATAATAACTTATGTAGAAACCACAATGCTCTCCTACATGGTATGAATCTCAAGTGATAATGACTTTGAATAAGTGTGAAAATGCAATTTTGAGTCTGAAAGCAGCCAGTTAGTGCCCAAAAAAAATGCCAGAGGTTAGGTCCATATCCAACCTACCTCTCTCAAGGCCCCAGGTATCTGGAACCAAAACTGGTTAATGGCCCTAATGTTTTGGGACGATTAACTTAAATAATCTCACTTGCAACTGAGACAGTGAGAAAAACCCAAGGACAGAACAATCTTATCTACTTTTTTGGCTTTATCTTTCCATGTCATAAGATATCCTCAAGGAATTGAATACTATCTGTGCTTCATCGGATATTATTCCTTTGGAACTCTCATGAACTTGTTCCATGGGATTGACACGGATAGGGCTTGAAAATTAGATTTTCTGTAATTGATCAGGATGAGAAAAAGGAGATCTGTAATAGTTTCCCAGGTGATGCTATTTATTGGATTTATCATCAAATGGGGAGGAAATTTGATCTTCCTGGCAATCTAGGTGCCTTTTTGTACTAATGTTACTCTTTGTCAATTATTAGAAAGATTCTTATACTTTCAATATTGTAGTTACTTTCTCTTCTCTGTTTTTTTTGTTCTCTTTCCTTGCTTCTTATTCAATTTTCTTCTACAATTTATTTTGGACATTGAAACCTTGTCGGGAATTGCTTTCTTCACTCTGGACTTAGCAGTTAGCTACATGATAACTTTAGTATAATTTTTTTTGCAATTGTTGGTCCGTTGCTATCACTGTTTTATATTTATGTTATGCTTGTATTTTCGTAGGGTTTTAAAGTCACGAGACAGAGTTTGTGGAGGTCTGTCCTAAGCTGGCAAGCTGTCTCATCAAACAGGCACCCTTCTGCTGGGCATTTCATGTCCAACCAACAAAGCCTTGGCTTGCAGCTGGCACAGCTCGGCCGAGATGCATCTGCAGCTGTGAGTGTATTTTGTTGAGTAATCTATGGGTCATGGTGCCTTTGCACGAATGAGATGCATTCTTCTTTTCGAAGCTCATCCTTGTTTCTTGTTTTCATAGGGAGCGGCACGTCGTCTTAACACGCAAAGGAAGAATGTGGAGATAGAATCAGTTGGGGTTGCAGGAAAGCCTGATTCACAGCGAGCAGTGAAGAAGTATTTCCGCCTAGAGGTATGTGATGGTACCTTGAACATGATAGAATGTGGGCTACAGTAATGGTTTATGCTGTTTGCTGTTGGCATGGATTAAAATATTCGTACTGTTCATTTGCTTGATTTTTGTTTTTTGTTGAGAGTAACTAGTATTTGAGTGGAGTTGCTAAGTCGGTCTTTTTGCAAGTGTAGTTTTTAGACAAGGAGCCTGAAGATAAGGATGAAGATCTTGATTTCAGAGCACTTGAAAATGGATTCGTGAGTAAAAACATTCGTTCTCGTTGAACATGATTGTTACTTTGTTTCTGAACTTTCCATCTCGTGGCTAATTGTTTACTTTTTGTTCATTTTGTGGTATGATAGATTGCAATTACGCCCCTAACTTTATCTTCACAAGTGGAGTTGGAGACTCAAACATCTGCGTCTGAATGGATTGCTGCTGCTCTTGTGGGAGAACAATGAAACATCCTGGGACCAACGTTGTCAGTAATTTGTGTACATTTCGAGGCCAATGATACGGTTATTCTGTTGCCAGTTCAAAGTGTCGAGTTGATTCTGGTTTTTTTGTGCTTCCTTGTTTCCTTTTTTGTATCTTATAAAGCGGAAGCTTCCCCTTTTTAACTTATGTTGGCATGCTATGATATGCCTGGTCAGTCGTCCTGTTTACTGAGATGCTGACATATTTGTGGTTCAGTTTCAAAGAAATGTCTATCCTTTTTATTTTTTAGGGTTCTTTTTTGGGTGTGTTTGGGTGGGAATTTTGATTTTCTTGTTATACTTGATGCATGGTGTAATTAAAAGATGACCGGGTCAGTGTTTTTTTTTTTTATGAAGATTTGAGCTTTGCCAGAAGTCTCTGTCTGCTTTGCGCTTTGCGCGTTGGCTTGCTTGTTTATCGCACCCTCCTTCCCTTCTGCAAGTGTTGTCGGAACATGCAAATATTTTGATAGCCTGACGTAGGCTTGGGTATGCATGCATCATTGCATCTGCCACTGACAAAACGATATGAACTCCAGATTATGGGAATTGGGAACTATCCAACAAAAAGGCGTTTGGTAGATTCTAATTTCGACTGCATCTCTCTTATAATTATTACTTCGCGGAATCCTCCAATTTGTTTTTGTTGATCATCAAACCAAAAAATAAAAATAAACAAGTTTCAAAGCAATGATATGCCCAATAGTCAAAAGAAAGGCGATTATAGGATATATGCTTAGGAAATGCTTGTTGGATAGGAAGTGTAGTAATTTCGTTGCAGGGGAAACTTGCGCTGTATTTGGATGCGATGTAAATGTAAAATGTACTGTGTTTAGTAAAAAAGTGTAATCATTATCAACGTGAAACTATATTCGAATTCAGTCCTGTGTACGTTTGGATGGAGTTTAGTTTGTAAAATCTCATCACATTTAAAGTTTAAAATCGATAATTGATATAAAAACTACATTGATTTTATTGATGTAAAATTTAAACAACTTTTTACATCGATTTTAAAATATAATGGTCATGCATATTTAAGGCTCAGTGTATTTTTACACTGATGACGTTTTACACCTCTTCCATGAAATGCATCTTAAGCTATTGGATGCATTAAAACATCTTTAAAAAATGGCGAAAAAATCACCATATGAATTTATGTATGGATAAATTTAAATCGGGTTTATACATGAAGGCAAAATTTCATTCATTAATTCAGAAGATTACATCTTACGTCTGATCCATGCCATGTGTTGGTTGTTTGAAACTCTAATTTGATGCATTTTTGAACCTCAAATACATTGATTCATAAAGCTGTAAAGGGAAGGCATTCGGATGAAGAGTGGATCGGTCTGATAAGTGATAAAGTGAGAGAAAGTAGACTAGGAAGGTTTGGTGTGGTCATATACTCGTATGCATAGATGATATGGTATAAAGAAATAATCGTATATGGGTTTCAACAGGGGGGCAACCTATTTAATTACAGAGAAGTGCAAAATCCAAACCTACAGCTTTGAATCTGTTAGCATTGAAGTCAATATAAACCATCTGGCTATAAATTTTCTTCGTAAAAGTCTGAATATGAGACCGATTTTTACCAGCTCCCCTCCATCAGGATTCAGGAAGGACTGGTAATAAAGGATATTTTTCCATAAGAAGGCCGCTACTGGGTTGGGCATAATAACGTCTGGACTGGAAAATAAAGCCCAAGCCCGTTCCTTATACAAATTGCACCCAGGTCCATTGTCCTCACCGAGTTTTGTGAACCTAGGAGTCTAGGACCCAGCCATGACCCATCTCTTGCTCTTGTCTCGGGGTCGGGGGAAACCGAAACAACCCAATCAAGCATTTATGTACGGTTCAAAGTATCGATATAATAAGTATTGGGCGTATATTTCTGATTTATTTCAATAAAAAAATTATTAAAAAACGTCTTTAAAAACCAAAATTTGAAAAACAATAAAAAAATAAAAACAACCCTGTTTCCGTGTTAATCTAAGTACCGATACTTTGAACCTGTTACCAGTGTGGGCAGAGAGGCGGCCGAAGGTGCTGCCGATACCCATACGGGATACGGCCATGTGGAGCAAAACCCTAGCGCGGACTGGCACTTCTCTCGTTGGTCGGTTGTTCAGTCAAGTGCTTCATGGGAAACCAAGTTAAACTCAAAGCCTCTTCTTGCAGAGCTTTCAAATACCTCCCCAGCTTTGTCCTTCGTCTTCCAACTTCGATACCTCTTTCCATTTGCTGGAATGCAGTGGTGGGGCCTCAAGTAGCTTCTGAGGCTTTTCTGTATCTGATAAAAGAAGATTTGGCCTGACCTCGTAACCATTCAACACGTGGAAAGGCAGCAACTTGGCATGACAGTACGCTTGGGGCGCAAGCTCCGAAAGGAGGAACCTGCAGTCCGAACTCCCCACAAGGAGCCCGAGCTCTTCCTTGGACCCCGACCCTTACAAACACAAAGGGCAACAACCTGAACTGGTCCGCCCCATGGCAGTTCGGGCCACACCTCTATCCAAACTCAAGACCTCACCTCGCACACCACTCCAGCACTTCGCCTTCAGGACACCAAATTGAACAACCGCACCGTACCTGACACCGAAGGAGTCCGTATCCAGGGGCGACACACCTAACTGACTTGAGATCTAACGCTTGACAGCTGCACTTCAACGACCACCTGCCACCGCCATCTCCAGTTACAAAGACGGCTCCGGCAAAGAGACCACCTGCCCCAACAGAGGTGATGACACCCGAACTGGCAGAAGCGCAGAGGTAATCATACCCGACCTGGCAGATGCTTAGGAGTGAGTGCGCGAAGTGGTTATAAAAGGCTCTCTACCCCCCAAGAACGAGGTATGTGATAACTTTGCGCCATCTGATTTTATCTTGCCTTTGAGGAAATACTAATTTAAGCTTCAGAGCATTCTCACCGGGTTCTTCCCCGGAGATTATTCGCTTCCTTCCCCGTTTCAGGCACCTTTTGCTCCAGTCAGAGGCAAGATCGTTGACAGATAGGACCGACCGGATTGCGTACATCATTTGGCGCCGTCTGTGGGAAAACACTTCTAAAAGCCTCCCTCTAAAACTCTCATAACCCCCTTTTTTCCAAGAAACCCCAACACCCATGGCTTCTTCCAGCAATGTCGGACGTAGCACGAAGATGAACGCCACCGGGGAACAACTTCAAGTCCCTGTGGTGTGCATCAAACAGTTCACCATCCCCCTTCCGGTGGATGGGATCCCCAGCCTGAGTATGCCACGAATGGTGGCGCCTATGAATCTTCCCTCCGTGAACGTTCCCTTTCCTCCTGTTGGAATCACCTTTGCTGAACCTACTATTGTTCCCCCGACAACTAGCTAGAACCAATTCGATGACATGATGCATGGCATGCGGGTCATCCAAGCCCAGGTGCAGCAGCTTCAACAATAGAAAATCCACCATCAGCAGATGCTGCACCATGTCTCCCAGTACCACTACCAGCAGCAGTTCCCCCAACTACTTCAAAGTCAGCCGCAACTTCCACCTCGGCACCCCACCGTTAGGCGAGCCAAGCCCTCCCCTCAAGGCGGGTGCCCCCACCAGGAGGCTTCCCAAGCTCGGGCCTCCCAGCCTCGGAGCCCCTCTAGGAGCCAGGCCTCATCCCCTGGCAGGAGAGAGAGAGCTGCGGCCCCCACCTCGCCACGCGCCAACAGGTCAGGATTCCGATATGTCAAAACAGCATCGCCTCAGCACCCCCAGGATGGGCTCCTTCACACCGAGAACCGGTTCAGTGCCTTAGCCGCAGACTACCCCCAATAGTCCAGGCCCATCGAGCTCGAGAACACCGAGGCAAGCAGTGCCAGTGCTGGGCCTTCCAAGCAGCAGAGGTGTCGCCGGTGAGGTTGCCGAACTGCAACCCGCGTCCTACTCGGGCTCCGAGGCAAAAGCAAGCTCGGACGAGGTAAAAGCTACCTCTGTCCTCTTAGTCCCTTCCCCCCTGTCATCAAGAATCCTTGCAGTCCCCATGCCCAGAGACTTCAAACTCCCCCCACTTGACAAGTATGATGGGTCCTTTGACCCCAGCGACCATGTTGATGCCTTCCAGTCCCAGATGCACTTGGTGAGAGCCAGCGAGTCCTGTATGTGCGTAGCCTTCACCACCACCTTCAGAGGAGTGGCTCGCACTTGGTACAGGAACCTAGCCCCCGGGTCAATAAGGAGCTGGGCCCAGTTCGTACAAGTCTTCACCACGCACTTCATAACCAGCAAGCGGTGCCCCCGAATCGAGGAGAGCCTCCTCGGCGTAGTCCAGAAGGAAGGGGAACCCATTCGCAACTACATCAAGCGGTTTAACGACGCATGCCTACATATCCCACGCCTGGACCCCGCAGTTCAGCTCGCGGTGGCCAAGATGGGAGTGACGCACAAGGAGTTCAAATGGCACATAGTGGCCAACCAGCCCACGACCATCGCCAAATTCCTTGATCTCGTGGACAAGTTCATGTGGACGAAGGAGGAGATCCATCAAAGGACTGAGGGTGGGTTTGAAAAAAGAAAGAGAGAAGAACTCCCTAGCCAAGGAGACAGCCAGAAGGATCCAGCTCGGGCGCCGAAATTGAGCTAGCCGTTCCGAGCTCTCGTAGCAGGTCGGACAGACTATACACCCTTGAACACAAAGCGGGCTGAGATCTTAATGACGATCAAGGATGCCCCGTACATAAAGTGGCCACCTCGTCTAAAGGGGAACCCAAACGAGAGGAACAAAAACCTGTACTGCAGTTTCCATAGAGATCACGGTCATAGTACCGAAAATTGTAATAATCTCCGCGATGAGATAGAGAAACTCATCCACCGCGGGTACTTAATCTACCAGCAGGCCGACCGAACAGCCATAGAATCAGCCTCCGGAAGAGAGGCCAGTTCGGGGGACCATCCACGTGATAGTGGAAGGTTCGGTTGTAGCAAGGTGCACTTCGGCAGTGGCCCGGATGTCAGTTCGCAAAGCTGCCCGAGAAGACCAAAATCCTCCAAAGATGCCTAAGACGGAAGAGCCAATTCTTTTCACAAAAGACGATGCACGAGGGGTCCACTACCCCCACGATGATGCACTTGTGATAAAGCTAAGGATCAACGACTTTGAAGTTAGGCGTGTGCTTGTTGACTCAGGCAGCTCGACAGACATTCTATTCAAATAAGCGTTTGACCAGCTCCAGCTGCGGGAAAGTGACTTGAAGCCCGCAAACACTCCTTTGGTGGGCTTCAGTGGGAAAGAAGTCAGGCCCCTTGGGAAAGTAACAGTACCGTCGAGGTCGGCACGTGGCTCTGTGCGGTAGGACTCAACCATGACTTCCTGGTGGTCGCGACCCCCTCCCCATACAATGCCATAGTAGGGCGGCCAATCACCCATGTCTTACAGGCGGTGGTCTCCACCTACTATTTGGCGATGAAGTTCCCCACAGACTTCGGTCTTGGAATAGCACGGGGCGATCAGCTCGAGTCCCGCAAATGCTATGTGGCCACTTTAAAGGGAAAAACCAAGGTGGCCGGCGAACTCGAATTGGAACACCCTATGGAGCAAGGCGAAGAGCGAGCTGCGCCCATGGAAGAAACGGTCACGGTCCCGACTTCGATGATAGACCCAGCTCGGACGCTACAGATTGGTGCTTCTATCTAAGAACCTCTACAATCCGAATTGGTAAGTTTCTTACTTCAAAATTTAGATGTTTTTGCTTGGTCCATGGCAGAAATGTCCGGCATAGACCCTGTGCTCATAACTCGCAAGCTCAATACTGACCCCGTAGTCAGAAATGTCCGGCATAGACCCTGTGCTCATAGGTCCTCGAAGCAGACTTCATCAAGGAAGCTCATTACCCGAGCTGGGTAGCCAACCTAGTATTGGTAAAAAAGGCAAACGGCAAATGGCGCATGTGCGTCGACTATACCAACCTGAACTGAGCTTGCCCAAAAGATTGCTTCCCCCTCCCCAGGATTGACCGCCTAGTACCTAGGATTGATCGCCTAGTAGATGCGACATCGGGACACGAGTTGCTAAGCTTCCTAGATGCCTACTCGGGCTACAACCAAATCAGGATGGACCCAACCGACGAGGAAAAAACAACCTTCATAACCGAGTTCGGCCTGTATTGCTACAGGGTCATGCCCTTCGGACTGAAGAATGCTGAGGCGACTTTCCAAAGACTTGTGAATAAGTTGTTTCAACCCTTAATTGGCACAAAGATATAATGTTATGTAGACGACATGGTCGTCAAGACGCAGTTTTTGCATTAATTAATACAAGACTTACATTTTGTCTTCCAAATTCTGCGTCAATTTAGCATGAAACTGAACCCAAACAAGTGTGTCTTTGGTGTCACCTCGGGTAAGTTCCTAAGGTATATCGTCAACCGGCGTGGTTTTGAGGCCAACCCGGACAAGATAAAGCCCATCCTAGATATGAGACCACCCCGAAAAGTAAAAGAGGTTCAGAGGCTAAACGACTGCATAGCCGCTCTGAACCGCTTCATGTCCAAGTCGGCAGACCGCTATCTGCCTTTCTTTAAAGCAATCAAAGGCAAAGGGTTTGAATGGACCCGAGACTGCCAACTCGCGTTTGACGAGGTAAAAAACTACCTCGCTAGTGTGCCAATCTTAACCATGCCCAAGGAGGGCGAAGTCTTAGAACTGTACCTCTCGATAAGCGACGATGTGGTCAGTTCGGTGCTAATAAAAGAAGTAGATCGGGTCCAACGACCCATCTATTATGTTAGTAAAATTCTGCAGGGAACAGAGATGAGATACCCACAGATAGAAAAGCTGGCATATGCACTGATAATTGCAGCTTGGAAACTCCGCCCATATTTCCAGGCTCACACTGTCATTGTCTTGACTGACAAACCTTTGAGACAAGTCTTACTCAAGCCCGAGGTTTTTGGTCGACTAACGAAGTGGGCCATCGAGCTCAGCGAGTACGACCTCCAGTATAAGCCACAAATTGCTATTAAGGCCCAAGCCTTAGCAGATTTCATCACCAAGTGCACGTTCAACCTCGAAGTCCCTAGGCCGGTTGAGCCCGAGATCCCCAGTTCGGGTGAGCCCGGAGCTCCCAAGCCAATAGAGTCCGAACCCCATGAAGTAGTAGCCAGGATGACATCTCTCCTAGTTAGGCCAAACACGAACTGGGATGAGGAGCCCTAGATCCTTCCGTAGATGGCTCCTCGAACCAATAGGGCATCGGGGCTGGATTAGTCCTACGCAGCCCGGGTGGCACAAAATTGGAATACGCACTATGCTTTGAGTTCGTGGCATCCAGCAATGAGGCGGAGTATGAGGCATTGATATCCGGGCTGAACCTAGCGCAAAAGGTAAGAGAAAAACACATAGTTATCTGCAACGATTCCCAGCTTGTGGTCAACCAGGTTACGGGCGAATACGAAGCACGCAAGCTAACTATGATCGCCTACTTGGCAAAAGTAAAGGAGGCTCTGCTCAACTTCCAGTCACACTTCATCAGGAAAATCTCGAGGTCAGAGAACACTGAGGCCGACGCCCTGTCCCGGTTAGCCAACATCAGTCACAACGCCATGAGAACCGTATACATAGCGGACTTACCTCGGCCTAGCATTCTCGGTGGGGCAGAGGAGGTTGCTCCCGTCCTTGAAGCAAAGCCGAGCTGGATCGACCCACTCACGAGCTTCTTGCTAGATGGAACCCTCCCTACGGACCGCAATGCAACTAGGAGGGTGCAGCGCCAGGCAGCCAAATATGTCATAATAGATGAACGATTGTACCGACGGTCCTACACGCTCCCCTACTTGCGTTGCTTGCGACCTGCCGAAGTTGAGCTCGTACTCTATGACACTCATGAAGGGATGTGCGGCGGACACTTGGGGGGGCAGAGCCCTCGCCCAAAAGGCACTTTGACAAGGGTTCTATTGGCCAACGATGAAGGCAAAGACTGTTGAGCTCGTCAGAAAATGGGACAAATGTCAGATGCATGCCAATATCCACCATCAGCCTGCTGCCGACCTCAAGTATCTCACCAGCCCATGGCCCTTTGCGCAATGGGGCATCGACCTCTTGGGGCCATTCCCGCCAGCAACAGTTGGGAGGAAGTTCCTTGTGGTGGCGGTAGATTACTTCACAAAGTGGATAGAAGCTGAACCTCTTGCAACAGTTACAACTCGAAATGTACAGAACTTCTTTTAGAAGAACATAGTATGTCGCTTCGGGTTATCTCGGGTATTGATCTCCGACAATGGCAAGCAGTTCGAGAATAACAAGTTTCAGGAATGGTGCCAAGATATGGGGATTCGACAAAACTTCACATCGGTCGCACACCCATAGGCAAACGGTCAGTCAGAAGTAATGAACAGAGCTATCTTCCACGGACTGAAAGCGCGACTAGACCGAGCTAAAGGGTTGTGGGCGGATGAGCTACCAAGTGTTCTATGGGCTCACCGAACCACGAAAAAAACCGCCACAAGAGAAACCCCCTTTAACCTCATCTACGGCACTGAAGTGGTAATCCTAGCGGAGATCAAAATACCTACACTACGAATAGAAGCATATAACAATCAGACAAACGGAGAGACCTACTGAACGAGGTAAGAGACCTCGCGTACATCCGGACCGCAGCCTACCAACAAAGAGTAGCTCGGTACTATAATGCTAGAGTAAAGAAGCGAAACTTCCATGTCGACGACTTGGTTCTCCGTAAGATCATGGCACCCGAGCCCGGCATAGGCAAACTTGGACCGAATTAGGAAGGGCCCTACCGAGTAAAGAGAGCGCTTGGGGGGGCATACGAGCTCGAAACATTAGAGGGCAAACAAGTACCCCAAGCGTGGAACGTCATTAACTTGAGCCGATACTATCTATAGATCACCAAGCGAAGTGGACTAAGTCACTACCAAAGCCGTAAGGCTAGAATGCCGAGCTAACAATGACCAACACTTAACCAAAAGAAAGTCATTCCATTACAAAATAAGGGAGTGTAGATTTTCAAAAAAAAAAAAAAAAAAAAAAAAAAAATATATATATATATATATATATATATATATATATATATATATATATATATATATATATATATATATATACACATATAATATCGAGCTCACAGGCTCGGAGGTACTTCTTCACCATCAGAAGGCACTTCAATGATACCCGTAGGTCCTGCCTCATCCTCAGAGTCCAGTTCACTGTCTGCAGCGTTGGCCATCTCCTGAGTAATGCGCGAAGTGGTTATAGCGCTAATATCGAGCTCGGGGTACGTATTCTGAATCATTCACTGGCTTAGTTTAAAGCCCCTTCTATACGAGCCCACCATCAAGTCATCAAAACGCGATGAGGCGATGTATTCATCGACGGCCTTCTTCCTGGCATCCTCGATGCCTTGAGAAAAGATCTATGTCATCTCTCTAATATCCTCTTGAAGGTATTCAACCTGATGTTGCAAATCCAGCTTCAGGTCCACCATATGCTTCACCACAACTCCCATGGTCTCGGTATCTCTCTAAGACCTCGCTAGCCTGGCCTGTGCAGCGTGAGAAGTTGCCTCAACAGCTCAAGAAGATGCCTCGGTAGCACGGGAAGCCTCTTCGGCAGCTCGCGCCTGCCTCGAGCTCCTTTCCACTTGGGCTGCCAATGCATGGATTGAAGAATTCACCTACCAAGAGGAAAAATAACAAATGATCAAAAGAACGATAGCAAGAAAGATAAAAGCAAAGAGCCCGACAAGAAATCACTGACTTACCACCATGGCATGAATGGCAGCACGACAAGCTACCTGGTTCAAAGGGAGCTCGGTCCATGCTGCGACCTCCTCAGGATAAATGGCCTCCCTACTCTTCTGAAGAGCATGGTTCGGCAACAATACGCTCCTGAACTCGCCTTGGGCTCTCGAGCCTGAAGGGCCAGCTCGCGTATAAGCAGACTCAGAGTAAGCGGGAGCCCCCGTGTAAGTAGCCTCGGCATAAGGGGCCCCTGCCGCTTCTTGCACTAGAGGGGCCATCTCGGGCTCCCTGGGCAGATCCACTGATAGGTAGTCTGGTACCTCAGGCTCCGCATCTTGGGGCAGCTCGACATGAGTTCGTTTGGTGACTCGCTTCCTCCTCTTCATGGCGTGGAACAGATTCCCACCACGAGTCTTCTCTGAGTCCATTAGACCTGCAAAAAGAGCTCAGCATCAGGAAAATGAAAGAACAGAGCAAAACAAAAGGCAAGCCTCTGAGTAAGGAACCTACCCGAACTCAGACCGACCTCGATAAGCTTGGCCTCCGTCAGATAATGGTTTTAGCCCAAGCTGTGCCCATTCCTGGAGGCCCTTCGCCGTCTCCCTATCAAGCGTAACACCGGCATCAGGGGCAGCCATCCCCCACCCGGTTTAGAACGGCCACCCCAATGCACTTCGCACCCCGAAGTAGTCTCGTTTCCATGCTGGGACCTTGTTGGGAAGATCGTGTAAAAGCTTAAAACCCGGGCAAGGAGACAGGTAATACGCCCGCCTACGCTCGGGAAGGGGACCCGCTTGCTTCTTAAGCGTTAGAATGGAAGAGAAGATCTCCAAGTCTAAAGGCAAGATCTGTTCGCAAAATAGGGAGATTGTCCCCACCAAGTTACGAATAGAATTCGGGTGAAGCTGACCGATAGTAACGCCGAAGTGGTTCATAACCTCGACAATGAGGGGGTTGAAAGGCAGGCGCAACCCAGCAATGAGCTGCTCCCGGAATACCACGATCTCATCAGGACCGTGTTCCCAAGGGAAACTGCCCGAGGGTATAAAATAGGTGTATTCCCTAGGCAAGTTGAACTGGGTAATAAGGGAGTGAAGCCCCTTAGGCATCATGGTCGAGGGCCCAAACTTGTCTAACGTCCGACCTCGACGGGAGGAGGACGCCAAACTACCCGAGGCGACTCGGCCTATGGGTTCGAACTCTTCCTCGAGCTCTACCTCAGGTTCACTAGGGTTGTCGGGGGATGCAGCTCAGTTCGTAGAACCTGCATCTGACCCCCCTTGAAGAGCTGTTTGAGCTATCCGAGCTAGACATCGGGAGGAGAAGGATTCTAGGAAAGTACTCACCTGGAAAAAGCAAACGGACTACGGGAACTTGAACGTGAGCTAAAGACTTGGACGCGAGCTGAAACTTGGGCGCGAGCTCAAGAAGCAAAATGCAGGAGAATGATAGCGACTGGGGTTCCCCACTATTTATACCCACAATAACCGAAAATCAACGGTTGTGATCAAAGCAAATCCAATGGCCCGCAGTCACATTGACTGCACGTCTCCTGAGACCGAGACGTGACTGGCCGCACGTCTTTTGAAACTGAAAGAGCGCCAGCGCATGTCTCATCGCATTAAAGGCGGCAACGACACATTTTTTTCAAATTTGAAAAGACGTCCACTGTCACGTCTCCCAACGGCACACTTTTTAAATTTTGAAATAAACGCGCGTTGTCACGTCTGTTAGCATTTATAGACGGAATGGTGCGTTTCCCGACTTTTGGGGGCTCTAGGAACCCAGAAAAATCCTGGCGAACGCGCACATCGCGCTATCAGTCAAACCAATTAGAAGTACGGGTCAAATCCGCCCGCCACCTCGCGAACTCCCTGCACCAGGGCAGGTCCCTTTGCGTGAGGAGTGGGGGGCAATTGATGAAGGAAGATTTGACCCGACCCTGTAACCACTCAACACGGGGAAAGGCAGCAGCTCGGCACGACAGTACGCCCGGGGCGCGAGCTCCAAAAGGAGGAACCCGTGGTCCGAACTCCCCACAAGGAGCCCAAGCTCTCCCTTGGACCCCGAGCCTTACAAACACAAAGAGCAACAACCCGAACTGGTCCGCCCCATGGCAGTTCGAGCCACACCTCTATCCGAACTCAAGACCTCACCTCACACCCCACTCCAGCACTTCACCTTCAGGACACCAAACTGAACAACCGCACCGTACTTGACACCGAAGGAGTCCGTATCCAGGGACGGCGCACCTGACTGACTTGAGATCTGATGCTTGACAGTCGCACTTCAATGGCCACCTGTCACCGCCATCTCTAGTTACAAAGACGACTCCGACAAAGAGAGCAGTGGCGATTCTTCCCCGGAGATTATTCGCTTCCTTCCTCGTTTCAGGCACCTTTTGCTCCAATCAGAGGTAAAATCGTTGACAAATAGGGCCGACCGGATTGCGCTAGATCAGTATCGATGCGGGATTCCCTCTCTTCGGTTCTTCTTACCAGATGGTAATCTTATATGCTCTTTATCGCTTTTTATTTCCCGTCGCGGAACCTTTTGTTGCAAGGAGATCGCGTGAAGCATTGTTCTAATCCATTTTATTTGCTTGATGAATTTTGTGATCCTCACGATTTCGGGTTTGTGCTTGAATAATTTTAAGTTTTGTGAAGACGATTTTGTAAAGAAAAGTAAAACACTTTACTTTGTTCTAATCCATTTTAATTTGTTGGGTTTGTAGCCTATTTGGACCATGCTAGAGGTGCTGCTGAAGATGTATGTTGTTGTTGTCTTATCCTAGTCAGAGGCCAGCGAAATTTTGATAAGGGAAAATAACAATTGGGAAAGTCTCCTGCATTGTCAGTGCATGGAAGATGATGATGTGATGCCAAGATTTTGGGATCACCAAATGAGGTGTGGTCAGAAGGAGGCATACAATAGGGCAGATGCTACCTAGCCATAAAAAAAATACATGACTTGACCGGTTGGCCCATTGAAACATGGGGAGTTATAGTGTGCAGAAGTTCTTTGCTAAGAAAAATGCCTAGAATTGTATGGGGTGTTAGAATTCAGGTACTGGTGCTATTTGGAAAAAAAAAAAAATTGTTGAGCAACTTTTTTCGGGCATAGGAAGGAAGAAAGATATCATTATAAGTTAGATTGTAAAGATAATCTGCAGTCTGATTTGGTCCATAGATAAAAGACGTAATAGCATCGTGGGCCTTGTCCGCGGAAATATCAAATAATAAAAGGATGAAATTTTAACAGAGATGATGATTGGTTGGAGGAATCGATTTGCTGATTACGACAGATGAATGTTTTAACATCACCTTATCAGCATTATTTCTATCAAACTCGTATTCTTAGAGAAGTCAGTAATTCCCCAAACTACCGTCACTGGGTCTTATGATTTTGGTAAACTAATTCCTCCAATCAAATACCTACATAGATTTTTGTGCAAATGCTTGGGGTTTAGAGTGTTCTTGTCTTTTTGTGATTTAACCATGGTGAAGAGAATACATGCCAGACAATGCAGAGAATTTGAAGGGTAATGGAGTCATATACTGATGGCTTTCCAAAAACAATTCTTTTAGAGGGAATTTTACCACACGGAAGATCTTTTTGACTTATTAGCAACACACAAAAGCTTTTAAAAAGGAAATTGCAGGTGGCATTAGGATCCTTGAATATCAAGAGGCTAAAGGAGAAGATGAAATCTTTGGGTTGAGAGAGGTTTGTACCTTTAACAAAACAATTTTGCATAAATGACTGAAGGTAAACCAAGATGGTTTACTGAAAATGACAGGTCACAATTTACTATTAGTAATGAGTGTAGAATTATCAGAAAAAAAAAAAAAGATTGCAGGGGAATTTCTATCAATACTGAATATAAGAGTTAATAAAACTAGTAACTGTGAAATATATACTAAAACAGAATTCCTATGAGAAAAGATAAAATTCCAATGCAAAGAAAGAAGGGAACTTATTTACGAAATCCTCAGAGGAGCATAGGGAACTGGGGAATTGATTTCGTCCTGAATGAAACGACTGCAGGAGGAAGGAACGAGAGGAACTGGGGAATTGTGGCTTCCTCCTACCGTCTAATTTGATACCAGTGACAATCAATTAATTTAAGGAACCTAGTTCCGCAGTCTGTTGGAGTATCATAAGTTGGGCTTTCTTGAATTTTTTGTTCCCCTATATGTATAGGATAGGTAGATCCTATGACATGTATAAGCTTTACAGTGCATCCTTGGGGTGTGATTGACAGAAAATACCATTAGTACCTTATTCCTACTAACCAAGTAACCAGATGAGAAAAAAACTACTTCTCAGCCTAAATTTGGTTTGCTTGTGTTGATTCACAATGGTTTTATGAGCCAAGAAGACATAATAGTTGCCTGAAAAGTTGGCAGATAATGGGGTCTGCCTTTTGATGGACACATTACATGAAGAGGCACAGCAAGAACAAAGAACCGAAAGAAGGAAATGATTTTTAACACTTGGTTGATATCAAGGCAGTATATTTGAAGTTGTTTTTTCTTGCTTTATCTAGGATTAAGTTAAAAGAAGCTCTAGCTAGTTTATTCATTTATTTCAATACTAAGAATAGCACCATGGCTTTAGTTTTAGTGCTCATTCACTATATGGAGGTTCTAGAAGAACTAGATCTCGTGGCCAACACTTCCCGAAAAGTATGTTAGTTTATGCTTTTAAAGGAACCCTTGAATTTGTTTTCCCAATATTTAGTTATTCTACTAGTTGTAAATGGGTTTAACTGGTCTACAATCTATTAGATGAGGTAGAGAAATCATTTGGCATACACTAGTGCTTTGCTGTTCTGTTTATTGCTTAGGCAGCGTAGGTGACATCTCAGAATCAGAATCTTGTGCCTTGGGCTCCAAATGCTTAGGCATGCCATGGCTAGGTGTCTCTAGACAAACTGTTTTCCTTGGCAATGTTCTTGATGACGTTGCTCTATCCCTTTTTTAATGATGTAATAAGGGATATGCATATGACAAATACTGGTAGAAATTGAAGAATGCAAAAGAGGTATTAGATGTTATAAACTAACATTATTTGATTTTTTTAGTTATTTATCTGGTATGTCATTTGTACATGTGGCATGCCAATTTTCAAATATTTTCAAAGTCATAAGAATTAAGAAAAAATGTATTTGTTAAAAGAACAAATGAATAAAAATGAAGCCAAGAAGTAGTAGTGATTCTTTGATAAATCCATTGGTGAACATGGAGTTACTTTTCTGCTTTTTATGTGCTTGAAAAAATTAAAATGTCTGTTTTAAAATCATTCAAAGAAAAAGAAATGAAGTGAAATATCAACTTATATGGAATTTAGATTTGAATTTTCGTTTGTTCTGAAGTTTTTATCCTAAAATCTGGATACACATCATATGAATAGCAACAGACATGATTGTCTGAATCATGTTTATACTTAGATGCCTTTGACCTTATGGTTCTTAGTTTTTGTGTCCTATTAATATCTTAAACTTGTGCGAACTTTTGTTATTTAGGAGAAGGCTCTTCCAGTGCAATAATGCTCTTGCTTCCCAAAAGAACATACCGACCCAGCCACATCAAGCGTAAGAGAACCCATCGATTCTTTGCTTGGTAAGCCCATCCCTTCTCATCTATGATATCATGGTGCAAACAAATGACAAATTGTTGAACTTTTATTATTTTAATCGATGTTCTTATTGGGTATAAACAGCAAGGAGACGAAGGGTGGATGAAAAGTGATTGCTCGAAGAATTGCAAAAGGACGAGCAAGAATCACTCCATGAGAAAATTTGTTTGTTTGTTTTTTCTTTTTTTTTTTTTTGGGGGGGGGGGGGTGGACAACCATCTCATAATTTGTTCATGACGAGAAGTATGTGCTTTACAATTACATAGCCCTGTTCTTTTCCTGGGCTTTTATTTGACAATGCAGGAATTCTTTTCTACCGAAATGTAGCCGAAGATTAGTCCTTCTTTGACATTCTCTTGCCTTTGGGATTCGACGATTCGTCCAACCGACGAGGATAGGGCATGATCCTCCGAATCAGTTATTTGGATGTTAGAGGAGAGTGATTGGATCACGATTACGTTATGGGGTTGAGTTTTGATTCGGTCCGGGATCAGAATTCTCTACTCGATGGAACTGATCAAAATCTCTAGATGCGTCAGGACGAGTAACAGAAGAAGCCAAGGGTTTTTGGTCGACCCTTATCTGCTCGGTGCGGTGCGATCAAGGGGATGGACCCACAATCGTCTGTCGGGGATCGGATCTGGACTCTGAAGTGACTGAATTGTCTGGTGTAGCTGACTTTTTTTTTTTTGTTTAACAAGTTAATAACCAATAGATCGGATCAATCAATTAAACGATAAAGGCTGATACAAATACAACACGATATGGACTGGTACACGTAGAATTGTACAGTTACTACACCTATACCACATATCGGACGGCCCTTTGAACTTTGATAATCCGATACGACACGGACTGTCATTCTCGAGGCGATATGACAGCAAAAACCCTGGATGATGGCTCGTTTATGTTTGACTGCTTGGACATTACGTCATGGATGGACACGTGGCTAGTTAAGAGTTATGACAGAGAAGAGTCCACGTATTGTGTAACAACAGACTATACAGACTGAATTCCCTCCCTAGTCCCTACGGCTATACCACGCCCTCTCTTTCTCTCACCGCGTAACCGGTGGTGGGTGGCGACGTTCAGAAGTTTCTAGAAAATGTACAAAAGGAGATGAGGTGGGGCCAGAACATTCGGAGACAGTGAATCAGGGTGACAAGTGGCACAAACTTTTGAGAAATGCATCCCAGACCCTGTATTTATTTTTCGGCAAAGACCTTCTAAACTTTGGCCGTTAAGCAAAGGCATCCTCAGCCGTTAAGTCAGATGATAGAAGGTGTCAAATTATCAAAAAACCTCACTAAACTTTCTTTTTTTTCATTCTCTCTAAAAACGTAGGGGATGTTTGGAACCGTGGCCGTTTTTCAGAAAATGGTGTCACACCGGATCCACAAATGCATTTTAACAAATGCCCATGTATCTCATTGTTTGGTTCAACCGATTATTAAAAAATCGGGCATGTCTCGAAAATCAAGACCCCATCGATAATTTGGCATTTCATGCATCGATGAACCGTTTCCCCCAATGGTTGACTGATGTGTCCTATGTGGTGTTTACCTGTCAGCACATACATGAAAAATGGTGGTGAAAACCATCTTACCAAACAACATAGTGTTGCTCACTGCCTACATGGTAGAAGTGTTTTTTTTTTTTTTTTGCGAAAAATAGGTCTTGGAAGCATGGACGTTTTTTCTTGAAAATCGGTCTCAAAAAGCACCCACGCTTCCAATCACCGAAAAACGAAATAAAAAACCTCTGGCAAGGGAAAAAAATCTTTAATGGTGTGTTACTAGGAGCAAGGTTTTTAAAATCGAACCAACAAATCGGTCAGGGATTCGGTCCAACCATTCAACCAAGCGGACGACCTGTTCTGACAAAAAAATAAAAAAAAAGGTCAAACCGTTGGACGGTTCGATCGGTTTGAAGGATTTAATTGCCCGAATCAATAGTTTATTGACCAAATTAACAATTTTTTGGCGAAATAGTGGTTCTGGGTAAAACGGAACCGGTCACCCTAATTTTCCGGTTTGACCATTCGATTTGGTCCGATTTTGAAAACCATGGCTAGGAGTGTCGCTTTTCTCCAAACATCTCAACGGAGAAATGCCTGCATCACTTGAAAATATGCAATATACTCAGCTTTACAATAATCGATTTTTTGGCGAATTGGGTTTTATGAATGTGGTTTAGGGCTCCTCCCTCACGTATTTTCTCGATGACCAGAGTTTTATCCAACAATCCCACCAAGATTAGATTCATTATTTGTAAATGCGGTGGTTTTCGTGGAACATGTGTTAGTTTTTTCTCCATCTGGGTCTGGAGTGTATGTAGACATCAAGATTGGGCACTCAAGGTGAGTGCTCCTGTGAGTGTCGTGTTTATTGATGAGAATAGAGGATAAGAGAAGATTAATGGCGCTAATGGGGTTGAAGTTTGATGAATTTGATCCCAGTGCCCCTCTTCCGTTTTGATTGGCTGACGTCTGAGCCGCCATTCCCGAACACTGTTGGGTCAAGGATCCATGGTAGACTATGAGCTTCGTCGTTAGGAATGCTGCTGTTATCTTTGGATTGGGGATTGGCGGCAGCTGCAGGTTACATCAACAATTGGGGGCTGTTTTAGGGAATCATGTTCTTCATCTTCCTTCTCTTTGTACTTGGCCATGATTGGGGAGGTCCCTGCTTCTATTCTTTTTAGTATTATAGGATGGATTTTTTTTTTCCAGTATTATAGAATGGTTTTTTTTTTTTTTTTTTTTTTTTTTTCAGTATTATAGAATGAGTTTTGGATTGCCCAGTGGCCATGGGATCCTCTCAAATAACCAAAAGCTAAATAGTGTGGTTGGGAGCTTCTCCAAAAAACCAAAGCTAAATAGTGTGGTCTGGTATTATTTTGATAGCTCTATTTCTTATTTGAGAGATTTCATGAACTTAGAGTCTGTTTGGTTCGCAGTCGAATTTGGATCGAAATCAGAATCAAAATCCTCTGGAATTGGAATGGTCCATTCTCATAATTTGTTTGATTTAGACAGGAATGAGAATGAGAATTAAAATCAGTAGAAATGAGATTTCATCCCCAAGGGAGGGTTAAGGAATGGTTTATTCCTTCAAATGGGGAATGTCATTCCAACAGGAATAGGAATGGGGTTCTGATTCTGCCTAACCAAACAATTAGACCCATTTCGATTCCAATTCCAGACCCCTATTCATGTGAACCAAACGGGGCCTTAAATATCAATTTTAGGAATTCTGGGATTCAACGAATTGCGTTGTGATGACATTGCAAGAGAATTAGCAACAGGACTCACCATTAAAACCACGGGCATGTTGAGAATGACGAATCATGGCATCCCGTCAATTTTCTGTATTGGCCTCTTGTTCTCTTTCTTTCTTTAAATTCATCTCTGCTCTTGTTTTCAATTAATTTTTTATTTATATTTGATTATCTCCTTCTTTACAATTGTAGAAGAAGATTTATAAGAGTTTGGACATTACCCAGCGTTGCATTTCATGGTGCCTTTTCTCATGCTTGCATTTCCTTCTATATGTTGGTAAAAGTTAGCTATTTCATGATTGCTTGAGAACCCATTAGATATGTGATTCTTATTATTTCTCTGTTTGCAATTTAATTTTGTATCTTACTTGCAGCACCATGGTCATGGAGATTGATGAGGGCGGATTTGGCCCTTCAGTCATGTCATGACACATTGCATCTCAGAACGGCTAGATAACACCTAGACACCACCTAAGTAATGATTTAGAGTCCCAGATCGTGGCTGGTCTTTAGCCTGACTTGGCGACTTACCTTTACCGTCGACTTGGCGACCTGCCTTCACCGCCGACTTGGCGACTTGCCTTTACGCCGACCTAACGACCTCGACCACAACTTAGGTCGACTAGAAGCACCTCGTCCAGGGCTGATCTATAGCACCTTGTCACTGGCCGAAGTGACATTGACACAAGAAGTGACCTCCCTCGAGGGCATGCCATCCTGACTGAAGTCCAGGTAGTGACCTGTGAGACATGCTTGCTGATAAATTCTACAGACATATCCCGACACTCCCACGTTTCTTGGAAGTTGGCCCATGTACTGAACGTTTCGGAGGGTGGTCAACATGCATGGTGGTTACCTTCGGGGATCTCGGATCGGTTAGGCGACCTCCCGGAAATCTCGGAGGCGGTGTGTGAAGCCCACACCAAACAATGCCTATAAAGACACCAACCCCAATGACACAGGGGAGAGAGGCGAGTAAGCACATTCAAGCTCTCATGTTTTATTATTTTTTAGCTCGTGATCTACTACGAGAATACTAACTTAATCATCAGAGTAACCTCATCGGGTTAGCCACCCTAGGTCCTCTAACATTGATTCCTTGCAGATTTCTCTAAAGAGCTACCCAATTCAGCAATCAACCTAGCTCAGCACCCAATCTACCCCCAGCTCAGCCTAGTCATCTCGGCATCCAAGTCTTCATCTAGCAGAAATACTCCAACTCAACATTTGAGTCATCGGCCACCTGGAAGTAGTCTGAACAATAGGGTGCTGCCAAAAAACCCTTCATCAATTGGCGTCGTCTGTGGGAAACACTACAAAGTGCTAAGTTCTCACCTCTAAAAAGCTAAGTCCTTATCTTCCAGAAAGCTAAGACCGATTAATGGGGGGCAAAAACATCTATGATGAACCTGGAGAACTCCCCTATGACATTCAGACAAATTTAGGTCGAACTCAGCATCCCCAGTACCCCAGATAAATACCCCACTACCGCATGTGAATGCCCCTCTCCCCGCGGTAGAGCCATCAGGAGTTCTTGCCGAGATCGAAGCGCGATAGTTCCATGAGAAGAAGCATGAATTTTCAAATGTAAGAATGGGAGCAGCTCGACATATTCATGTTGATGCAGAATAGGCAACAACAGAACAACCTTAACAACCAGTAGTTTGGTGATAGGTACCTCGAAGTAAGGCTGTCCTTGTAGGTCGAGCCAGTCATGGTTTCCATAGGAAGTTGATGGCCAACAGACTAAGCAGCTCTGTTGACTTTATTTCGGCCCAAATAAGCCTCATCAGTCCTCTTCGCTAGGTCTCCCCTATAGATTAAACCCTTCACGGCTCCTATGGGAGTTAGCGGCCTACGAACTATGTGAACGCCCTTGCGGGTCGAGCCCCTATGGCTTCTTGTAGGAGTGGACAACCAATGTCATTACGAGCCTAATGTAGTGCAGCTGTGGCCCTGAACTGCTGACTCACACCGACAACAACATTATGCCCTCGCAAGGGGGTGTAGAACACGTACACAACAGTCTCGCAAGCACTCATCCAAAAAGATAATCCCATGGAATGACGTAGAAGCAACCATATGAGAAGTTATTACAGAATGACCACCCGCTTAGGCGAAAAGGTTAGGCCGCACGTCGGTTAAATAATGTTAGGGAGAGTGGACCCCGAGTTGCTCCTAGAGCCTAAGGGCTAAGGTGCCGAGCTAATAAAAGACCTCGGCACCACATAAGACCCAGTCGCCTCTTCAGCATGGGCAAGATCAAGGATAGGGAGAGTGGACTACGAGTCACTGTCAGAGCCTAAGAGCTAAGGTGCCTAGTGGATAAAAGACCTCGGCACCACATAAGACCCAGTCACCTCTTTTGCATGGGCGAAATAAAAAGCAATTCACATTCAACACGAGAAAGAGAACAAAGGAAAGACTAGTTCGCTCTCAGCACCATGTTACGTCATGACACATGGCATCTCGGAACAGCTAGATGACACCTAGACAACACCTAAGTGATGATTTGGAGTCCCAGATCGCGACTCATCTTTACTCTGAACTCTCTGACCTGGCGACCTGCCTTTACCACTGACCTGGCGACCTGCCTTCACTGCCAACCTGGCGACTTGCCTTTACGTCGACCTAGTGACCTTGACCACAACTTAGATTGGCTAGAAGCACCTCGTCACTAACCGAAGTGACCTCGACGCGAGGAGTGACCTCCCTCGAGGGCGTGCCAGCCCGACTGAGGTCCAAGTGGCGACTTACGAGACGTACTCGTCGACAAATTCGGCATGCATATCCCGACACTCCCATGTTTCTCAAAAATTGGCCCACGTACCGAACGTTCCAGAGGGTGGTCAACGTGCATGGTGGTTACCTCCGGGGATCTCAGACTAGTTAGGTGACCTCCCGGAAATCTCGGAGGCGGTGAATAAAGCCCACACCAAACAATGCCTATATAAAGGCACCGTCCCCAATGACACAGGGGAGAGAGGCGAGTAAGCACACTCGAGCTCTCATATTTTTTTGATTTTTTAGCTCGCGATCTACTGCGAGAGTACTTACTTAATCATCGGAGTGATTTCGTCGGGTTAGACACTCTGGGTCCTCTAACATTTATTCCTTGTAGGTTTGTCTGAAGAACTACCCAGCTCAGCAATCAACCTAGCTCGACACCCAATCTACCCCCAGCTCAGCCTAGTTAGCTTGACATCCAAGTCTTCATCTAGCAAAAATACTCCAACTCGACCTCTGAATCATCAGCTACCTAGAAATAGTCTGAACAACAAGGTCCTTCCAAAAAACCCTTCATCAGAGATAAACTTCCTTTGTACCGTGGTGAAGGTATGCTTTATGCTCACCGCTGCTGTTAGTAGTTGCAGCGGCAACATCCCCCTCTCTCTCTACCTCTCGGTCTCTTCTTACTTCCTTTCTTTTGTTCTTCTAATCTCATTCCTTGCAACTGCGTCAACTGGCATCGTTATTTTGGTGATGATTTTATAAAGTAAAGAAAAGGTATTTGTTGAATTTTTTCGAAATTAACTGACAGAATATTAACGGAGGAGGTATTTGTTGGACAGGGTCTTCGTCGCAAAAAAAACAAGTATAGAGATTTTTATCACTGACCCTAGTAAGGGGGGCCTTTGTAATTTACCTTAAAAACAAACAAAAACCTGGTAGGGCAGATATTTGGAGAGTAGAGAGGGTAGAGACAGCAGTTCCTCTCTCCAGAACTTTCGATTCCACTCCCCATAAAACGCCATCCCCCTTGTCCGAAACCGCCGTTTTCGAAATCCCCGGTAGTAGCAGACCAGCAAATTTCTATTCTGTTCACATTTCACTCTCCACCAGCATTCCGATTTCGTTTGGAGCTTTTCTCAAATGGACTGAATATCATTCTTTCCGTCTCTTTGTGCTCTTACTGCTCTCCACTTTGCTTATTCATCAAGAAAGAGAAGATAGACGGCCATGGAAGGAGTGACTGTTAAGGAAGAGGAAGTAACGGTGGTCGGCACTGCTCCATCGTCGTCGTCGGCTTTGCTGCCGCAACCCATGGAGGGTTTGCACGACGCGGGTCCTCCTCCATTCTTGACGAAGACCTACGATATGGTCGAGGACCCGGCAACCGACTCAATTGTCTCCTGGAGCAAAGCCCGCAATAGCTTCATTGTTTGGGATTCCCACAAATTCTCGACCAATCTCCTTCCCAGATATTTCAAGCACAGTAACTTCTCGAGCTTCATTCGTCAGCTCAACACATATGTGAGTATTCTACTCTCTCGTTTCCCTTCCTCTGTAATTTCTTTCTTTCTTTCTTTTTCTTTTTTAATTTTATGATACTCGTAATCTTTTGTTGTTATCGAGCTAATCTGTGAAAGATTAATTAATTGGACATATGCCAACAATTTTGATTATTGATGAGTTTCAATGCTATAATTGCTACAGGGTTTCAGAAAAGTTGATCCGGATCGATGGGAGTTTGCAAATGAAGGGTTTCTGGGAGGGCAGAGGCATTTGTTAAAGAACATCAAGAGAAGAAGACACGCCTCCCAGGCCCAGCACATGCAACAACAAGGAGCAGCAGCTTGGGTCGAGTTGGGGTGCTATGGTTTGGAAGACGAAATCGACAGGCTGAAGAGGGATCGACACCTTTTAATGGTGGAAATTATCAAACTGAGACAGCAGCAGCAAGCATCCAGAGATCAACTCATTGGGATGGAGGAACGGCTGCAAGGTACAGAGAGGAAGCAGCAGCAAATGATGGCTTTCCTTGCTAGAGCTCTGAGGAACCCTGCTTTCCTGCAACAACTCATCCAGAGGAACGAGCTAAAGAAAGAACTCGGAAGCGGCGAAATTGGGCGGAAACGGAGATTGCCCCCCAGTCGGAGCATAGATAATTTGCCGGCGGAGGAGATTGCAGCGTCACCCGTAGAGACGGCCCAGTTCGTGGGGTACCGGAACCAAGCGCAGGAGGAAGTGCCAACAATAGATTCAGATATAGAGACATTGTTCTCTGTTGCCGTAGACAACGAAACGACGAATAGTCCTGTTCAGCACCAGAAAGCTGATGTGATCCCCTCCACAAGTGAACCAGATTTGACAACTGTTGTCGGTGACATAGCCTGGGAGGAATTACTGAACGATGACCTCATTACGGGTGATGGGGATGAAGAAGTTCAAATGGGGGATCAGTCGGAAATTGATATCCAGGTGGAGGATTTGATCATGAAACCACCCGATTGGGGAGAAAATGTACAGGACCTGGTTGAGCAAATGGGTTATCTGGGGTCCAACAAACCGTAATTGGAAGGAAAATGGCATCATTGATACAGGATCGGCTGGTTGGTTGAATCTGCAATTCTGCATCCACTGTATTGCTTATTGTTATGGGTATGGTAGTAATGCGCAGTTCACCTTAGTGTTTTTAAGCGTCTGTGCTTGTGCTGCGTATCCTCCGTCCTGTAACAGTACTACTACTAACCACGTACACAGGTCTTATGTATAGCAGGGAAGGGTCTGAAGATGCAGAGATGCTGACAAGAAAGACGATTATCTGTTTTTGTTTTTGTTTTTGTATAAATACTTTATTGTTTATATATACTTTCTGGGTCATTTCATTCATTCATTCGTTTTGCTTTCCCTTTGTAGGCCTTACAAGCAGTTGAAAATTGAAATAGAGTGTAAAGGAGCATTTTTCCTTCTGCCAATCCCTATGTTACGTGGTTATTTATGGAGTGCAACTCGTCCTTGACTTGAAAGAGAGAAGAGAAGTGAAGGGAAGTTTTGGATAATAACCCAAGAAAGAAAGGAAGAAAGAAACAACTGCTTGACCCATTTCCACTCCATGGAATGGTCACGGTTATCCAACTAAGAATTTTCACTCGACCCAACTCAGAACCACAACAAGCTTGCGTATCTGCAAGTCTATTATTGGGGAATAGTTTGTTTTAAAAATCATTGATCTTTGGACCTGGAACAATTTCAGTGAAAGTTATTATTATTATTTTTTTTTGCAAAATAAGCAGCAGATTCATTACTTGTAATAGAATTTTACACAAGGTTGTGAGGTCGAAATGTAGCTGCTGATTGTCACTTGACAATTTCATTCAATTATAGTTATGACAAGTTTGTATGATCTTTCCAAGAATAAACAAGATGAACAAAAAGAAAAAAAAACATTTATAAATAAGGTGAACAGGGGAAAACAAAACTCCTTTCGTTAAACATGGTGATGTCCAAAAGGTATGTTAAAATATGTTACAGAGAAAGCGTGTGTGCAAGACAGGGAGAAAGCAAAAGAATGATTACAGGGAACAAAAAAAGATGGATGGGCGTTTTCTCTTTAACTTATTTCTTTGTGGCGTGCCTGTTGTTGGACCTCCCCATTCCTATAGAAGTGGATGAGCATGAAGATGATACGGTGGACCTATTGAACGCCTCTTTGTCTTCATCGAATGCTTTACTTAGTGTCTCCTGGAGCTCCGTGTACCTCCTCTTCTTCTGTTGACGCTCTTCTGGCGTGTCATTTCCAAGGTATGCGAGCTCCGATAAATCATCAGCATCCATAATGTTGTTGAGCACCTCTGAGCAACGAGGAAAGAAACGTTTCCCGAGCTCCACTGCAATACCAGAAAGAAGATTCACGGCTTGATTAACATTTCCGCCATATAATCTGAATTGATACATGTCGGGTTGTGGGAAGTGGGAACACTTATGATTCAAGATCACATAACATTAGAGTCACACATAAGGTGATCAGGATTGCCCAATCGGTTCAGCAATTGGCATGTCTAAGGAGGTGTAGTAAGCCTACATTAATGAACCATATGGCCACTTCCAGAGCAAGGACTGGGACAAACACGGAATGACTTACCAGTCTTAGAGAGTGCTCTCAGCCTATTTAGATGCTCCTCTTCAATCTTGAAAGGTGCTTCATTCAAGTCCATCGCCCTCTGGCCAGCAGGTGAGTTTCTGGAATTGATAGTTAATGGGAACTCCGTAGTGCCATCCACATGTGCAATGTCCATGGCAACTTGTGCTTCCATGGGAAATAAAAGCTTTGCCAGAGCAACTGAATGAGGGAACAGAAAAAGAGAAATGCAATCATCAGTGCAATGTAGTCTAAACCGCAAAAATCATAATACAAATATTTTGGGCAACGTTCCATGATTAGGCCTAAGAACTAGTGGAAAATCATAACACTGGATGTACAATACATTGCAGTTGTCTCAAGATTGTTGGCCTTGATGAACTATTCACACCTTTCCTTGCCAATATACATACTAATTGACCTACTAGGGTCACATTTGAAACTCTGCATACTTGATTGCTCATTAAATCAAATCAGGCCTCTGGTGCTGGCAGTTCATGGTCTAGAGGTTCAACATGCAATGCCAATGTCACATCCATAACTGAATTATATCATTGGACAATAAAGTAGGAGCATGTACCACCAAATAGTTCTCATATTCGATGATTACACCTTTCTAGGATTGACGGTCCAGGTTTTTTTTTTTTAATAAATAGATTGACAGTTCAGGTTTAACTAAACCATAGTGACGAACATTTAAAGTCCAAATATTTGATCATCATTTCCTGTCCTTTTAACACAACTTTCAAAATGAAACAATGGACTTGTCAATTTTCCAGAATGGCACTGACTCTTAAACAAGAAACAGAATAATGGTAGAAATTGTCAAAAGCATTCTAAAAAAAATTTTCTGCTGGAAAAGCCGTAGGTCAATTTATAACCTAAAAATGAATTCCTCTTAAACAAGAATAAACCTAGTGCAATCCACAAAAAAGGTTTTGCCATAGAAGAAATGCCTCTTTTATCAGTTTAATTTTTTTTTTGATCAATAACATCAATTTCATTAAATTAAGAGAATAGAGGGAAAGGAATGCAAAGGGAGATAAAATAACTTAGCTCCCCAAAAATCAAAAAACTCGGGGAAAGCAAAGAAAATTAAAAACTAGCCCAGAAAACAGCCTCCCTATTCACTACTTGCTTGGCCAACCCATCCGCAAATGAGTTGGCACTCCTCTTCACCCAGCTGTACTGAATCTCTATGTCCCTACCCAGCCAATAAGAACTGTTTTTTCTCATTGCTAAAGTTCCACAAACCACTGTCCTCTGTCTTCAACCAATTAACCACCACCTTCGAGTCACCTTCCAGAATCAAACGGCTAATATTTAGATCTTTTGCTCTTCAAATTCCTTCAAGCGCTGCAAGGATCTCAGCCCTAAGAGAGTCACTTTCTCCAATAGGGCTAGAGAATAAAGCAGTAACAATCCCTTCCTCATTCCTGAAGACTCATCCAATCCCAGAGGGCCCTAGATTCCTTACACTGCTGCCATCAAAATTCAGCTTTAAAAAGCCCGAGGGGGGAGGGGACCAGAACGGACAAAGAGTCCTCTTGCATCTTGCAATGAAAGCAATCTCTTTCCAGTTTCTTAGCAAGTCATCCATAGGACAATCTGAAAACAACTCCAAAGATTTTAGCCAGTGGAGCGCTCTTATAAGGATTCGATCTAACAAATCTTCCAAAGTTTTTTCGTTGTCAGAAAATATGTGTGAGTTTCTTTCTTCCCACAAAAACCAGCAAACCGCTGCCCTAATACACCTCCACATAGTCTTCCCTCACTTCTTAGGCACCCTAAAAAAAGATGGGGAAAACAAACCTTGGACAGTCTCCGGAAGATATCAAGAACACCCAAAACGGGAGAAAACCCACTCCCAAACAGATTTAGCAACCTTACAAGAGACCATGAGGTGGTAGCTAGATTCCCCATCAGCTTTACAAAGAGCACATCTATTAGGAAGCAGACAATAATTGGGTCTCTTTCTTTGGAGTAAGTCTAAAGTGTTGATTCTTTCCAGGAAAATTTCCCAACGAAAAAACCCCAACCGAGGAGGAATAGGTCTGCTCCAAATTTCCTTAACTGGAAAGGACAACCCCAAGGGGGTAGGAGGCTGAGTTAAAGTTTCAAAGAAAGAAGCACAAGAAAAGGTACCAGAGCTAGAAAGGGTCCAAAATCTGGTGTCTTCCTTAGCGGGGTTTAGGAAGACACCCTCAAGGGAGGCTAGCAGAGCTACTAGGCTATCCAAGTCCGTATCCCTAATTGCCCTACGCAGGCCAAGGTTCCAACCAAAGCCCGAAGTGGAAGTTGAAGGGACTAAGAAAGAAGAAATGGGTTCATTTTTCAAGTCTGAAAGAGCATACAAGGAAGGAAACTTGTCTTTCAGAGGAAAATCCCCAACCCAAAGATGTTCCCAGAAAATTATTCGGTTACCAAAGTTTAGACCATACCTGATCCAAGGGGAGAAAACTGGAAGCAGATTGTGGATGGATTTCCAACGAGAAGCAGCTGAAGCCTTTGCCAAGATTCCAGGATCCTAACCATTATCTTCTAGCCCATGAATGCTAGCCACAATCTTAGTCCACAATTTATCCCTTTCCAAAGAGAACCTCCACAACCACTTCCCCAGAAGAGCCATGTTCCTTTTCTTGAAATTACCAATCCCTAGACCTCCTATTGTTTTACACCTAGAGACCACCTCCCAACTCACCCTATGATCTCTCTTCTCCTCTCCAGGCTCCCAGAGAAAGTTCCTTATTAATTTTTCCAAAAGATTTGAAACCTTTAGCTAGGGTAGATCTAATGAGAGAGACTCTTCCACCTAAAGAAAGATAACTCCTCTTTCAGGCCGCTAGCCTCTTCTCAAACCTCTCCACTACCGGAGCCCAAAAGCTGACACTCTTAGGATTATCTCCTAAAGGGAGGCCCAAGTAAGTCAGGGGCCAATCCGTAATAGCACAACCTAGCTCATCTGCAAATTCCCTTAGGTCTCTTCCGTTCACATTCACTCCCGCCACACAACTCTTGTCGAAGTTTACCTTGAGGTTAGATATCTGCTCAAAAAGTTGTATTGTCAACTTTAGATTCCGGATCCAACTGAGGTTCCCTCCTTCACAGAAAAGGATAGTATCATCTACAAACTGTAGAAGAGTTAAGGAAACCTCCCTTCCTACTCTCCACCCTCTTATCAGATTCCTCGAGTCTGCTCTATGGATCAAACGCCCAAACACATCAATAATAAGGGTGAAAAGAAAAGGGGAAAGAGGATCTTGTCTTAGACCTCTCAATGTCGGAAAGAAGTCAACCACAGTCCCGTTCACCAAGATAGAATAATGGCAAGTCCTAACACAGCCCCAGATCCACTTGCACCACCTATTCCCAAAACTAAAACTCCTCAACAACACCACCAAGAATGATCAATCAACCAAGTCGAAAGCCTTCTCCAGATCCAATTTGCAGACCACTCCCTTCTTCTTTGACTTTCTAAAGCTCTCCAAGCTCTCATTTGCAATGAGGATCTGATCGGTGATCTGTCTTCCCTCCACAAAAGCACTTTGGTTGGGTGCAATAATAGAGGGGAGCACCTTCTTTATCCTGAGAGACAGCACCTTAGCAATGATTTTGTACAAGCTAGTCATCAAACTAATAGGTCTAAAATCTTTTGGTTGAGAGGCATCTTTCTTCTTTGGGACTAAGGCAATGAAAGTTGAGTTCAATCCCGAGTTTATTACACCCCTCCTGTGGAACTCCTCAAAGACCAAAGCAAGATCATCCTCCAAGATATCCCAGCAATCCTGGTAAAAGGCCATTGTGAACCCATCTGGACCCGAAGCTTTTGTCCTATCCATAGAGAAAACTGCTTCCTTTACCTCCTCCATATCGAATCTTTTTTCTAGCCACTCTCTTCTCTACACTTTGAGTCGGCCAATCCAAACCCTCCAACCACACTCTCTCATTCATAGGCCTTCTAAAAATAGATTTGAAGTGATTTACTAGGGCCTCTGCAATTTCAGCCGGGTGAGACAAAACTGTTCCATCAACTTCCAAGTTAGAGATGTAATTCTTCTTTCTCCTTCCATTTGCCAAAAACCTTGTGTTTCTGTCTCCCTCCCTTAGCCACTTACACTTAGATTTTTGCCTCCAACTGATTTCCTCCTTGATCAGGATGTCCTCCAACTTCCTCCTTAAAACCAATCTCAACTTCCTTTCTTCCTCTCCAAATGAGCCTCTCTCTTCCTTCAGGTCCAAATCCTCAATTTGCTCCACCAGAACTTGCTTTGTCTCTTCTAATCTTCCAAATTCTAGCCTATTCCACTCCTTTAATTGAGATTTTAGGTATTGGAGTTTCTTGTGGAACCTCATTCCCTCCCAATCAACTACCGGTTCGCTTGCTCCCACCACTCTCTGATTTTCTCAGTGAAACCCAGATGAGACAACCACATATTTTCAAACTTGAAAGGGGTAGGCCCTGCTCCTCTTAATTCCTCCTTGACCAAAACTATTGGCCAGTGGTCTGAAGTGAGTCTAGGGAGAGCCCTAGAAGTAAGGTTGCCCCAATGATCCTCCCAATCTGTTGAGAACAAAAATCTGTACAACTTAGAGCAAATTGGCTGAGATTGAAGGTTGGACCAAGTGAAGTTATTATTTAGGAAATGAAGTTCTTTGAGATTAAAAGAGTCCACAAATTGGTTGAACTTCCTCATACTTGTTGTCACTCTCTGTCTGGGATTGTTGGTTTCCTCCATAAATCTCGCTACATTAAAGTCCCCTCCAGCACACCAGGGTCCATCCCAAAGGCCTCTAATGCCACCCAATTCTTCCCATCGGCCACCTGTTTGATCTTCAGGGAGACAGAGTGATCTCCAATTAGCTCCTCCACACCTAAGAGAATCTCTTCTTTCCACAGGGTCACAATCCCTCCCGAGGAACCCCACAAAGGAGCAGCCACCCACTTAATACCTCTAGAACTCCACACACTCCTTGCCCAGCCGCAATCAAAATCCATTCTTTTGGACTCCTGAAGCATAACCACATCCGGGTTGAACTTCTTAATTACCTCTTTGATTGTTGCTCTCTTCCTAAAGCTGCCCAACTCCTTGCCCAGCCGCAATCAAAATCCATTCTTTTGGACTCCTAAAGCATAACCACATCCGGGTTGAACTTCTTAATTACCTCTTTGATTGTTGCTCTCTTCCTAAAGCTGCCCAACCCCCTCACATTCCAACTTAGGATTCTCATTAAAAATTAAAGGCTTTAACCCTAAGTCCTCCAAGAACTATTTAGACCCTTTTCTTCTAACCCCTTTCACTTTGAACTTCTTGTCCCCCTCAATATCTTTTTTTAATCTCTCCACTACACTCAGCCTTCTAAACTTCATCTTGCTGTCCTCTTTATTTTGCATGTAGGCTTTTAGGTCATTCGAGTTCTTCAGCTTGCACCCCAACTTTTTCACAAACTCTGCAATTGACTCTTCCACAAAAGTTTCCTCTTTCCCTAAAGAAGCACTCTCCTCACTCCTAGGAAGTTTCTTGTTCCTTCTCACTTTACCTTCAACCACAACCCTGTCTGTCCCCTCCAGGCTCCCTCTCTGCAAATCCTTCATTTCCACTTCACCCAAGAGGCTTTCTAAGATTTCCCTAATTATTGTCTCTCTGCAAGATTCCTCACCCACTTCCCCCCCTTGTAGACTCATTGTGGCTTTTAGACCAAGGGCTTCCGACTCTTGGTTGGGAAGAGAATCTGGTACAAGAGATACAGAGCGCTCATCAGTATCCAAAACTGAATTGACAGAGTTGAGGGATTTACCTGAGGTAGAGAAGTGAGGAGAGAGCAAAGGTAAAGGATAGGTAGTCACTTTCTTTTTTGGGAAAACAGAGCACTCTGTCTCCCAGAGATGGGGGAGGGAAATCCCTGTCGTTGTATCAACACAAAGACCCCTTTCTGTAACCAAGTATGTACCTCTCTGTGAAGTACCCTTGTTCTGCTCTGAGAAAACCCGAGCAACCTCCTTTTCGGCCTCTTGCAAAGCACTAGAACTGAGGGGGGGCTCAGCCAGTAATGGGTTAAATTCAAACACCCGCTCCTCCCCCTCCACCTTTCCTTCCCCCACCGAATTCCCTAAGAACAAACAGTCCAGGCTAAATGAATCGTTGTTCTGACCTTTAGATAGAGTTTCAACTGCCGCACTGCCTAAACTCCCACAATCATCTGAACTATCAACATGATTAGAATCTGAACCGTAGCTCAACCAGCCTTGATTAGCCTCTTCTATCATCGTCCCATGCCTGCCCCGCCCCACGTGATGACTTAAGTTGTCACGTGGGCTTTTAAAACTGATAGGAAGTTCACCCACTAGCCTGACCGGCTCGACCATTCTTAAAGCCGGTTCGAAGAGAGACTTAGCGCGCGAACCGTTCTTTCCCAACTTAGCCACGTCAGCATAGGACGGGCCACCATCTTTACACAACCCTTCTTCAAAAAAAATTGAAAAAGAAGCCAAAATAGGAAGGTTTCGAGACTTGGGACACCCCTGCCACTATTCCCCTTCCTCTGTAAAACGCCCACACTCAACAGACTTAACCGCCAGCCCCTGAAGGCCACGTGTACACCCCCCTGCGAGCTTGTAAGATTCTTCAACCTCTGGTTGTCTTCCCCAAAGCAAAGCTTCAACTTCTGAAACTAACCAGACCTTGTGCCAAGCTTCTTCTGAGAGAACTTCGAAGATCCACGACAAGTTCTCCGGATTGATCCCAGCAACCTTGAGTTCCTCCACTCTCAAGTCACTTAAGTTAGCCTCCAACAGAACTCCAGCCATCGCTCTAGTAATTTTCCCCAGAATAAGGTCATTCCAAGGGTTGAAGGGAAGACCGAGAAGTTTAATCCAAAAACTGTCGCCTCTGAGTTCAACTTTGTTGCAATCTGGAGCCCAATTTTGGACCTTCTACAAGGAAAGAATTGAAGAACAAAGTCTTATTTCCAATATCTAGTAAGGCTTTCTTTTTAGCAAAAGGTAGCAACAATACATCTTCCTCTGATCCCAACCTCTATGTTAAAACTTCTATAACTTTCGACCAATCTTCTATCACCCTTTCTGCCACTAAAACCACCCTCTTCTCCCATCTCCCTCTCCTTTCTTCGACTGCTACTCGTCGGAGGACAAACGAGCTGGACACCAAAACTTCAGGGTAAAGCTTTGAGCGGAGCACAAAACAATCCTTCGAGCCAGGGGCTTCTTCTACTCTACCTTCGACCTCCAAGAGAAAAGCCTGAAGATTAGAAGCGAAAGAAGCCCACCCTCTTCGCTTCATACCTTTTGGAATACACAACACTTGTTTTTTGTTAAAACCAAATAGTTCGGTGACCATAATGAACCACCCTTTTCCATTCCTTTTTAGCACAGCTTCGAACCTCTTGTTCTCACAGGTCAACGAGTTTCTCCTACCTTCTTCTCGAAAAGAATTTACAGCTCCATCTACAAAACCTTTCAGCCACACACAGGCCTCCTCTGGTAGGAGAATCGACGCCCTGCTCCCTTCTCTGATTTTCAATAGAGCCTTCCCCTTTGTCCTTCCCTGCTTAAAGAGGAAAGATTTTGCTTCAATGGACAAATCTAGTCTCCATTTCCCCGCCAGCTTGAACTTCCTCTCCTCTCCCATAATCTTTCTACATTTGACCTTTTTTGTCTTAAGTTTGGATTTTCATTTTTACAGCTCTTTTATCAGTTTAAATAGATCAGAGAATATAACATGTCAAGATGGATAACCATTGTGGGAAAAACATCATCATTGTAATCCAATACTTTTCCAAACTATATTTTTTAAAAATTATAAAATTACTATACTGTCTTAATCAAGAACCAAAATAGTCATTATATATATGTATATATTAAACTTAATTCATCTTTGGCAAAATACGCCAAAGCTTAAATCTGTGTCCAGTCCACGCCTCCCAAGACCCCAGATAGCTGAGATCAACATTGTGTAATTGGTAATTGCACATTGCAGCCAACTTCTTATACATTCTTAATTTATCTGGTGAAGAATATAAAGGTATATATCTACATCTTGCTGTGTTAGCATGCATAACAACTTTGTTGTGCATACTTGAAACGAATCAATTGAGGTAGAGTGACCTTTGATGCTCAAATCAATATTTTTGGAAAAAACAATGAACTTCCTCAAAGGCCAAACTGTTAAGAGTATGAATTTGTTAAGTCTAGTTCGAGTTCAGATCTGCTCCTCACAGAGCGTGCCTCACAGCACGTTTCAGCCGTGCATCTGGAACATCTCCATACTTGTAAATTTTCATTCATGGGAAGTTGTTCCCAATGCATGACTGAAACGTGCTATGAGGTTGGTGTGAGGCGCACTCTGTGAGGAGCAGATCCGAATTCGTCTAGTTCAAACCCATATAATAAGGGATTACATACTGAAATGAAAGATAAATTTGGGCTTTATCAGAATAACATACCTCTATTTTCAAGGTACAACAATCTCATCCGCAGATCATCACCTGCCTTTGCAAGCGAAACTGAAGCTTCCCCTAATAATGGATCTCTTCTCTCTGCTTGCTCCAGTATCTCTATGCATAACCTATCTTTAGGAGAGGCCCTTCCTTCTTCAGTGGGCTTTAAGTAATCCATAGATTTGGTGAGTCTTTTTGAGATTTGAAGTGCTTTTCTTCCATCTGGTGTGAGGTCAGATGGTCGGGCACCCTTTGTCAGGAGAGATACTATAATTTTAGGTTCCTTCCGCATTGCAGCAACATGGAGCACAGTGAATCCCCTTGGGTTCTTATGGTTAACATCAGCAAGTCCAAGATCCAGAAGGTCTGTGGTAGTTTTTGCATCACAATATCCCACGGCATAGTGTAGAGCATATGCATCATCAAGTGTAGTATGTCCCTCTTTCAGCAACATCCTTACTAATTCAACATCATCAGAATCTAGAGCTCTATGTATCCTTTTCACATGTTTATCCGGGAAAATGTTGCCACCATTGCCATCCAAACCTAGTTCAATACGTGAATCCATGATTTGCTTAACAACATCATGGGGCAAAGTCTTTTCAAGAGTTACAATATCAGTATCAGACTTGACTATAATCTCAATACACTTTGTCATCAATTTCTGACAAGCTCTATCACACATATATGCAACCGATAATACCACCAAGATGTCATCTGCTGCCACCTTGTCAAGAATGCCAAGTAGGTGCCGCTGCAATGAAAGAGAAGAATTCTACTTTCATTTATCCTCCAGAACAAGCTGACAATTAATTCTGAACTAACTACTTTCCTCAAAACTAATCCTTGCAAAAAGTAGGGAAATACACATAAATATTGTGTATCAGAATAACAGCACATGGTTGGTCAACCCTAGTCAACTAAACATTCCTAGAGTAAAGTCAACATTACATCTGCAACTAACTTCTCCATTAGATCAGGACGAACCTATATGGAAAATAATTACTTGAAATACAAGTTGCTATCAAGTAAACTATGAAAAAATTACCTGTTGCCTATTTCTCAGCTTCAATGTCTTTATACTTCCACGATCTAACTTTCATTTCAGATGATTACAGAAACAAATAATCCCTGACAGATAACGATTATCCCCATGTAGCTAGTATACAGGATTAGGGTAGTTTAAGCTTTCACCATTTCGTGTCTATGTGCAAGAGAGTTCCTAACCATATTGGATAATCATTTGTTCAATTTCAGCCACCAAATACCACCATTAATATCATGTTAGACACAAATAACTGCTCCACATGAAGATCGTGTGGATTAAGAAATTTTCACAACAAAATCTCTTAAGAGGTTGTTCGGTTTCATGAGTTAAAGTTAACCATGCTATAAGAATAAAAGAAACTATGTTAATTAGCTGAAGAAGATCAAATATATCATAGGGTGTCACTGTTTCTTGTGATCCAGAAAATACTAGCTTAAAGGGAACAATCCTTAGAAATTTAGAATGAATGCTGAAGCAACCTAACTGCTGTAATATGAATTCTAGCAACAGGACCACTTCTCACGATTAATTAGAAATTCAAGTAACAACCCATAAAAGACACCTGGAAGAATTAATTATTTAATGATTGGCAGTTATTAGAGCTTTAAATCAAAACTCAAGTAATGAACAAGAACACTAAGGGTCCCTCTCTTGCCTGATAAAGAGCCACCAGTTCAGAAATCTGAAAGGTGAAAGAGGCATAGAGTACTTCCACCATGAAATCCACAGCAGGTCGACATCCGATATGTGAGCAGTTGTCGTCGACGCAGACACAAACATCTTTAGGTGATGGCTTGATATTTCCACCGTACAAATAAGCTAAAACCGTGACAAAGGAGTTGAAGCCGACTTCGAAATCTTTGGTCAATTCCTTCAGTTCGAACTTGGTACCACCGTCTTTGCCCGCAGAACGAGAGAAAATGGTCTTAAAGAAAGGACTTCGAGCGGAGAGAATGCAGCGGTGAACAGGAACTTCGCGGCCAGCGTCAACTACGATCGTGGCGTCGCTGCAGAAATCGAAATCACGGGATTCAAATATGGATTCTAGGTTTTCAGAAAGACGTCTAAGGGCCGTGACGTCAGGGGCAGAGATTTCCGGGGACAAGGTCTCGGTGTTGGAGACGAAGCAGATACTGCTACTCCCACTGTTGTTATCATTGGAGTCTGAGAAAGTTGTTCGAGAATCCATGGAAGGGGTACAGAGAGAGAAGGAAACGACTGAGATTACTTGAGAGAAAACAACGTGGATTGGGATCGGCAGAGACAGAGAGAAGAGAAGAACAAAGAGGAAGAGGAGGAAGCCATGGGGGCAGGCACAGAAGAGAACGGACAAGGAGAAATCAAAAGAGGGAAACGGCCACGAATGAGGACCGACGAACGAAATTGGGGAGAGAGAGAGAGAGAGAGAGAGAGAGTCAGAGAGGTATGATACTGTGATGAGCTACGGGAGTGTGCGACGACTGAAACACCAAAAACCAGAAGATGGATGTTGATGGAATGGTGATTGTCGCATTACGCTGACCTCGGCTACATCGCAGGCAAAAATGGGTGCTGCACTTGATCAATCACCACCGTCGATTTGGTGAATCGTTGATCACGTCGTCTCTCTTCAACCTTCCCCGCCAACGGGACGCGGTTGTCGTTTCGTTCGTCAGAGGTTTAGGATGGATGTCATTGTGTTATGTGATCCCTTTTCTTTTTCGTGTATTTGTCGGTGCTATTTTATTATTTAGTTTAATTAATTGTATATACTATTACTATACATAGCGTATGTATACAGAGTTATGACCAAACAAACTCTAACTAACACAAGATGAAGATGATCGTCACAGTTGCCCATGGCTATGCACACATGCAGGAGCATGTTATTAAAAACATAATCTTAACACGTGGCTATCAGAGTCATGGTTACGTTATTGTGACCGAATTACCTGTCAGTTGGAGGTGGCCACATCATCCAAAATCTGTTTTAAAGAATGGGCATAAATGGTTAGGTCATAGGTGGCACCGTGGCAGTGGCTAACCGGAGTTCATTATTTAGAGTCTGGATCTGTTCCTCGCAGCCTGAGAGACCGGACAAGCGCCTCACACACACATCCTATCATTCATTAGGTACATCTCTTGTAGTTATTTATTATCATTCACGGGAGGTGTTCTCAATGCACGGTGGATGTGTATGTGAGGCGCCTATTTGTGAGGAGCAGATCCCACCACGCAGCCTGACGCCTCGAAACATCCTCACAAAACGTAAGGATGCCATGTGTCCCTAAGCCCATGTGAACACTCTATACACAAGCGGAGGAGCCTCCATTTCCGTTAGCCCCCTCCCCCCACCCCCAAGCCTTATTCGGCACTTTCTAATTTTCAATTCTATTCTCGCTCAAAGCCCTTGCCTCTCCTCTTTTCTCTACGGCAAGCGGCAACGAAAGAATGAAACCCTAGCGCCCTCCGTCGTTTGTAGTGCTCTCCCCCAAAGCCAGCGATCTCATCGGCCAGAATAGATTCCGGCGATAGTACGAGGGATTCCTCCATTGGGGTTTTTTATTTTTTTTCACATGCAGGCTATGACATCGATGATCATTACCAAGTTCAGGATTTTTCCCGTTTCATTTTTTTCCCTTTCAAAAAATTCGAATTCTTATTGGATTGATTTTTACTTGATTCATGAAGCCAAAACTTCTAATTCGAGTGATTATAATCTCTCGTAGTTCGAATGACTATTTTAACGTTATGAACAATTAGTTTGCTTATAGATTGTATTTTTTACTAGTTCATGAACAACTGCTAAGCATTTGTTCATCTTCTTAGTATTGCATAATTACTAGTTCATGAACAACTGCTCTTGAGTTATCAGCTTTCTCTTGGGTTATTTTCTATTAGTTTGATGAAAAGCTAGAAGTGACTCAACAACAAAATCTTTTCTAATGTATAACTGTTATTGCGTTAACCAGAGACTTAATTGAGAGGCATAGTGTTTGATTAGAAGTTTTGTATCTCATAGTCAATAAGTTGTACGATGTTGTTCTTTCCCTTTAGCTTCTTTGGATGTTGAATCTCCTGAAAAAAGTTCATATGCAATAGAATAATCATGACCTTTAAGCTTCCTCCACTCCCAATCTTTCCAAGCTTCTGGTAGAAATTGCCATTAATTTTAAAGAATAAGTCAAGATCATAAATTCCTTTTACGAGTGCTAGATGTCCCCTTACCACTTACAACCTTCTCTGGTTTTTCTAATTTAGAGGCTCCTATTTCATATTTGAAGATGAGTTATTGGTTGATGGATCATGTGATTGTATATCAGAAACCTGATTTGAAGACTTAAGCTATTTCATCATCCATATGGGAAGGTGCTTTTGCATGGTCAGCATTTCCATCAGCTAACCTTTCATGTTGCTTCAAATAATAGGCATTCTGCCCCTTTAACAGTCCCTGATTAGTAACTCCTGTAGTCCCAAATGCAGAGGCAATCGCTTTGGTTGAAACAGCTGTCTGGTCTGCTAACATATTACTACTGCGCTTAAGCATAAAAGATGGTGGATACATGAAATCTCCTCGAGTAACAGGTTGAGGATTCACATTTAATTCTTCTAGAGGTTCTATTTCCATATGAGAACTACTATCTCAACAAGAACGAGAGTTGTAGGTTGTTGAATTTAGCATAGGCGTAGATGCTGAATGGACTGATGTTGTAGTTGAGCGGGGATGAGAATTTGGGCAAGAGGAAAAATAAGCAGAATTGCTGGAGTCTCGTTTCATCGATGACCATAGGGTATTGTCATCGGAATCTATTCTCACCGGTGAGATCGCCAACTACTGGAGAAAACAATACAACTGGTGGAGGGCATTAGGGTTTCATTCTTTCGTTGCTGAAGAGAAAAGAAGACAGACAAAGGCTTTAAGCGGGAAAATACTAGAAAGTGCCGAATAGGACTTGAGGGGTGGGGTGGGGTGGGGTGGGAGGGGGACCAACGGAATGGAGGCCTAACGACTGTTAGGCTCCTCCACTTCACATTTTGTGAGGGCATTTTGAGGCGCCAGGCTGTGAGCCGGGCTCCATTAATTAAGGATATGCTTTGGGAGCTGGTGTTTTTGGTCAACGGTGACGTGTTCAGTCATCCGCCTCTCATTTTGCGTGGTACTTTAGTTGGGGGTCCCAAACCTCGTACGTGTTTGTTTTGGTGGACACCCACTGTATTTATTTCGGTCCTAAAATATTTGCTACGAATTACGAAATAGAGTATAGAGCTTTTTTATTTTATTTTGGTAATAAGAAGTAGATTATAGAGCTTGAACGACGACAAATACAAAAATGGTCGAGCATCTATGGGGAGAGAGTTGCAGGGTGAAAAAGGTCTTGTTTGTTTGGAGCCAAAATTAAGTTAGTTTTGACTTTTCTTCCAGACGAGTGTGAATGTATGTGCGTTGCGTCGTGAAAAGTCAAAACCATCTATTTATGTATTTATGAATATATATAGTCGGGCTGGGCTCAGGTTGATATAATAAGGTTTTACTAATTGTCGGGCTCAACTTGAAAAAATTTGAAGTCTTGGGCACTTAGGCCCAACCTGATGGCCAGGAATCCAAATCTAGACCGAACAAAGTTGTGGGCTGGGTCAGTACATACTCAAGTTGGGCCCACCCAACTTGCACGTTAAGGCTGTATTTGGCATTCCTTATTTTAAGGATTTATCTCCATTTGGCTGTTAAAAATTCAATTTTTATAGAGATCGGCTTCTGTCGGTGCAAGTCCGTGTTCATACTGTTCCAACCGCCTTTTGCAATCTTGCATTCGGAATATCTTCCCATAAAATAAATCACATAAGCAAGGAAATATTCTCGATGCAAGGTTATAAAGGCTGCTCGAACGGATTTTGTCCTGACTGAAACCAAATTCATTTTCATAGGGGCATTTTAATTGCAAAAGGGAGATAGATCCTTAAAATAAGGAATGTCAAATGCAACCTAATTCTGTATCATTGCTGTTTTTCCTTTCTTTTTCACCCAACCACAAGGAAGAAAAGTTGGTTTGCCTTTGCTTATGGGGACGCTGCACACAGTGGCTTAGGTGTTGGGACCATATCCTGTCCTACTCATATATAGCAAAATGGGTCAGGAGTCAGGACCATGAGTTCTCATAAACGGGATTTCCTATTCACTTTTCCTACTCAGTCTCTATCTGTTATGAATTACCGTCACACCTCTCTATTATGAATTGAAAGATTCCCAGGTATTGAAAATATCTCTCATAAAATAATAACACATAAGTTAGGGAGATATTCTATCCGTCTCTCATACCCATTAATGTATTCGGGATCACCTGCTCGTCAGTTGCACCGATCATGGGCATGCTGATGTATAATGAAGGGATATATAAAACCGCAGGCGCGGGGGATAGCAGTAGCAGTATATGAAATACTATTGACAACCTACAGCAAGTAAGGTCCCGTTTGGCATCACTCCGCAGAATCGATTTTTTGGATTCTAACAATTATATGATGAGAATCACGTTTGGTTGAAAGAAACCACGGATTCGTTTCGGATTAGAATGACTTTTTTGGTCCCAAATCTGAATAGAACGGTGAATGATAAATCCACGCCTCCCTTATTTTTTTCCCAAACCATGGATTTCGTTTCGATTCTAAGTTCTAACGATAGATGATAAATCCACATCTCCCTTATTTTTTTCGTGAGAATTTGTGAATGCCTGCGGAAGTGGTGTTAAATCCACCCTGGAAAGGTGATTGTATGTACAATTTAATAGGAGCCAAAGCTCTCTCCCATCCAGAAGGGTGCAGTTTAGATTGTGTTGATCTGAGTGGTCAGATGACCTCGATTCAGAATAACCTTGGTGTATGGACAAATCCTACGGCTGATGGTATAGCCTACACCAATGGATAAATATCTTTGACTAGTCTCCTTTTCTTGGCCCATTTATAGATAATCAAACTGATGCCATATCAGCAAGACTCTTATTTGGTGTGGTCAAAGTTTGGCAAGATAGTTGAGAAAATCTGGGCAACTAATCCTACTTGTGGGACAATTGTCCCTTGATCCAAGGGGCAGAAAGAGCCTACGTGGTTAGAATAATCTTGGATAATAAGAGTTTTCCCTTATTTATTTTTGTACCGTTGAGTGATGGAAGTCCCATTATAAATATTATAAATATGGGCTTCCAATTCAGCTCTGAGACACAACTTAATTTTTGAGAAAATCCCGTCTCAAACTGCTTCCTTGGATCATATTAATATCCTCTTGATTTTATATTGGAGGATGGGTACAAATGTCTTAGCCCCACCTGTTACTAACTTCTGTATTGCAAGGATATTCAGAATCTGTATTTGCAGGGTTCAACAGATTGGCCCAAGCTGGCATTTTACACTATTTCGTACTCAAGCCTTTGGGCCTAGTTAATTCAAGTTTTCACAAAAAGCCCAAACCGGTTGTACGCTATAAGCCAATAAAAATCAGTGCATCCAAGGGCAATCGAAGGTTGCAAATTTCTCCAATAAAAATCAGTTCATTCAAAAAAAAAATAGAAAAAAGAAAGAATCTAAAAGTTTTCAATATACAAATATATGGTTGATTGCAAACATGCATGTAGAAAGGAAACCTTTTTCTGCAACTTCTCAATGAAGCTTTTTGAGAAGCAATATCGATGAAACCCACAAATATTTGTATTAATGAAGCTTTAAATTCACATCCATTAATACTTTTTTTTTTTGTCTGGGAGGGGGGACAAGTGCACACATGATGAGAAAATTAAGCAACCAAGCCGATCGAACCTCTGGAACCCAGTCTGATCGATGCTAGACTAGGACTAGGAGTAGGAAGGTTCATACTGATAATGATGCTGGTATAGTTCCGTCAATTAATGCACTGCCTCTGATTGGTGGGCATTTGAGGATTCCATGGGTAAGAGCGAAATGGAAAACAAGCTGAAGAAGGGAAAGCAGTAAATGGTTCAGTAGTTTCATGTAAAACAGAAGAAGATGGTAGTCCACATTTGTCCATGTTGGGGATCTCGGATCCCAGAAGCTGTCCATCGTAAGCGGTTGTGGCTTCATCGGTCTGACTGTAATCCTGATAATTCTCCGATGAACGATATCGATGACCACGATGATGACGAATACTATAACCACAACTCTCTGTCGGCATCAGGTCACAAGAATCTGTTGTTTCTGTTTGCAGCGGCTGCGGCTGTGACACGTTTATCCAGTTGACATCGTAATCGATCATGTCTGGCTCAAAATCACCATCATCATAACTTGCTAGCTTTGTTGTTTGTTGTGGAAGACAAAAGTGACGCTGTTGGCCAGCAACGGTTGGATCTGGGTTTGCATTTAGAGACAACAAACCCTCACGAGATGCAACTGGATTCCAGACATCTGATAGGGTAGTTAAGTCAACAGAAACAGTAGCACCAGTGATAAGCTTTTTCTTTATGCTCGAGTTCCAGAAGTTCTTCACTTCATTATCTGTTCTTCCCGGGAGGTACTTGGCAATTTGAGCCCACCTGTAGTATACGATCTCTCATCTCATCACTCATCATTTTAGTTTGTACGAGTTGTCAAGCCCTGATTAATTAAATTAGATTACAGCGATAAACAAATTAATTACCTGTTTCCTAGAACTCTGTGGAGTTGGATTATGAGATCGGTTTCCTGGGAAGACAAGTGCCCACGTTTCAAGTCTGGCCTGAGGTAATTAATCCATCTTAACCTGCAACTTTTGCCGCATCTTCGCAAGCCTGAAACATGAAATGAAGCAGAATTAATGCATTTCGTTTCTTCAAGCGTGATGGGTTAGGAACTTTTAAATAACAGAGCAAAAGATGTATAAAAGAACAACACAGATAAATCAAATGCATTTGAATTGAAATTCAAATAAAGTTTTCATCAGCAATATGGGAGTGGGGAGATGCAGCTATGTTCAACATTCATAAGTTAACGTAAAGCAGCATTAGAGAAGATGTGGATATTAGTTGTGTTTTACCGGCGAGTCTTGGAACTGAGCTCCAACAACCATGGCCATGGGTGGAAACGTAGTTGAACAGTTTCTCATCTTCCTCAGGTGACCACAGTCCCCTCTTTACCTTCTGTTTGTTGCAGCATGAATGATGACCCATCTCTCTCAACATCAGCAATGCAGTCAATTGCAGGATATGATCATTGATGGAACATATTGAATAAAGAAATCAAATCAGATTTGGAGAAAGCTAGAGCTGTTGCCAAGCAGTAAGTCTCCAAACTGAGAAGAAGTGGGGGAATGGATGGCATGAAATGAGGGCACAGTGGTGGTGAATTTAATGAGGCCTGAGCTGAGGGTGATGTGCCATCATGATAACCAAAAAGGTTTTGGGGGTAAAAGCTGAAAAGTCCTCTGTGGGACTAGTCTGGCTTTCTGGGTTTCTGGGTTTCAGCTTTTGAGTTTGGGTTGGGGCTGTGGTAAACAAGAATGTGACAAAAAAGTGTTTTACGCATTCAAGTGTTTCCTTTGAAATATATAATTTAAAGTTAAAACACTTGTAGATAAGACTCAAAACACAAAGCCGCCTGAAATTGGGGCTTTGTGATTTGAGGCTCTAGAAACACAAATCTTGAAGAGCCTATCTCTGTTTGAATAAGCTTTTGCCTATCGAGCTTTGGGCTGTGGAAAATAAAATTGAAAACAAAGAGTGTTTTCAACATTTAATATGAATTGCCTACAAAAATAAAACATTTTAAAGCCAGAACACTTGCAAGTCACCAAGCACAAAGCCTAAGTTTCCGTTTGGTAAGGCTTTTCTACGAAGGCCCACCTGAAGAGGTGAAAAAATTCGGAACGTCCAAAATTTTGTACTTCAACCCCCAACTCCATCCCCTCCCCTCCCCTGTCCCCTCCCCAAAAAAATAAATAAATAGATACTTGTCTTGATTTATGTCTAAGTCATACAAATTAATTCATATATCACAAATTATAATTAATACTTTGATATGTACTTGCATACGTGCAATGACACATACTCTTATAATAGTCTTCCGCATTGATGTAACGGTTTCTGGTCACGTATTATTTTCTTTTGACTTAGTATCTTGTCATCTCGTCTGCTTCCAAGTGGTCGGTGACTCAGAGGCTGAAGTAGAGTTCCCTAGTGTAGTGTAATCCGGCTGCTCCCTGTAGGAGATGATCGGCTCATCTTTGTAAATGGCAGGAACTGTTGCCTGCAAGAACTGAATCAGAGAACCCAAGGTGGCTTATCTGGTGGGGACACTCCGATGGCTAAGTCAACACTTAATAGTGAGCTGAAAATGATATTAGAGAATGAGAGAGCTAGAGAGCAGAGATCACCCTTTTTTTTCTCCCCTCTTTTTGCCCCTGGGGGTGAGGCCTTTATATATTAGAGTCCTCATGTGTTTGGTGGAACAGTTTCTGAATTCCCGCTGTAATGGGAGCTGTTTTCGTGTTAGGTGTGGATAAAGCCACCAACTGGTAAGGTTTCCCATTTCCGCCTAAATCGGGGAGTGAGTGAGCTAATATAGTCGTTACAAGTCAATCCCGTAAGATGCATGGTACGGTGGTGAGCTCCTCGGGGTTGTCATGTGGTGGTTAGTCTAATTAGGAAGCGAGTTGTCTGTAAAGTGTCAGACTGTATGGTGGCAAACTACCTGTAAGTGTTGCATGGTGGTGAGCTGCCTAGTGGCAAGCTACCTGAGTGTTGCATGGTGGCGAACTGCCTGTAAATGCTGCATGGTGGTGAACTACCTAGTTGTCACGAGACTGCACCTAATTGTCATGAGGTGCCAGGTGTCACAATGTCATTGGAGGGCCAAATCCGCCCTCATCATGCATTAAGAGACATTTCAATTCAAAGTTTGAGAGATAACGAGGCTGGGTGTGCCATTTTCAAAAGCACAAAAAAGAATTCCCTCAGATCATCATAGAAAAGGATTGGCTGAGATTCAAAGAGTATATTTGGGACTAAAAAGCCCAAGACTGCATGTGCATGTGGACACAATACTAAGACCAATGGCCAAATGCGGTTTCCTCCACAAGACCAAGAGATTAAAATCAATTTTGATGCCTATAAAAATTAAGGGGGCCATATCTCCTACTGTTGTGTGGGCAAGGAGTGCAACGGAGCGAATTTTATTGACTAAAGTGGGATCAATTGGTATCTCTATTAGACTGTATTTGGCATTTTTTATTTTAAGCATCTATCTCTTTTTTGAAAAAAAAAATTAGTATTCATAAGGGAATTTTAACTAAAAAAAAGAAAGATAAATCCTTGCCAAATGTAGCGTTAATGTTGTTAGCATAGTTAGCCAAAAAAGCTATCCCACTAGCTGCTGACTGCTTAAAAATTGTGGGCCGTTGGAACTACATCTCAGAGAAAGAGTCTATTTTGGATTTCATCTTCATCTTAATGCTTTAATAGTTTAATTAGCTGATTCTTGGGGCAGAGGTGTCCCTAGATCTTTGTAATTTTCTTTCTGCTGCCCACAGCAACATGTTCAAGTCGGAAGAAATTCATGTTGGGCAACCCTTACTAAACCCGATTCACTGGCATCCCTAATTTTGGTGCTGGGACAAGCAACCAACAACAACCAACAAGACGGGTTATATATTAGTCAATCAGAGCTCACCAATTGATGGTGACTCATTTGGGAATCCAAATTTTCTCCTCACAGAATGGTAATGGTCCTCACATTCTCCTCACTTCACTTGCAGCCCTGCGTATAAGAACATCACCCATGAATGAAAACATACAAATATAGAAAATGTTTCTGTTGTATGGCAACAATGTATTGTGAGTAGGGTTCATACTGGTTGCAGCAGAAACTTAAACCTCCCCCTAAGGTTTATGTTAAATACTAAGGCCCAGTTTGGAATAAGATTTTTAAAACCGACCCTAGACAACGAACTGGTCAAGGATCCGGTTCCTGTGTCAAATGGTCCGACCGTTAGAACCGAATGATTGACCCATTTTGACAAAAAGATTAAAAAATAAAAAATAATCAAAACCATCGAACGATTCAACTACCCTGGTCAGCGGTTTGTTGACCAAATCAACATTTTTTTTTGACAAAAATCTGGTTTTGGAGAAAAACTAGGAACCAGCCACCTCCATCCAGTTTTGAAAACTATGGTTCGAAAAGAGTACAAATACAAATATGTACAAAACAAATACATATAATAAAATAATACAAAACACATAAGGTTTTACGCTCTACATATTTGCATTTGTACTCCTTCCAAATGCATTCCTCTTGTTGTATGGCAACAAAGCATTCCTCTTGTTCGAAAAGAGTACAAATGCATTTGTATTGTTGTATGGCAACAATGCATTCCTCTTGTTCGATTAAATTGCCACGATCAATATTGCAATTTGTTGGGGGAAAAAATAAGGGTAAATTACAAGTAAAAAATACTGTACTACTTTCATTTGCAACAAAACCCCCTAGAATGGCGTAAAATACCTTTCTTCTCCAACAATGGCGTAAAATACCTTTCTTCTCTAGCAACAGTGATAAAAATACCTTTCTTCTCCAACAATGGCGTAAAATATGCGAATGATTTTTTTTGGTATTGTTAGAGATTCTTCTATATTCAGCGATAGCCATGCTGAAAACTCTTCGTCAATGAGATAGTGGCAACAACGTCAAACAAAAGGGAGATGACTTTGCCCATTTTCGTCATTTTCAAAATTTCATTTCATGCCCCTTGAATTATGAAGAGGGAGCTTTGTAGAGGGGCATTTTGTCATTGATCCCGTAGTATTGAGGCATCTTTGTAATTTACCCGTAAATAATGTAGAAACAACATAGTTTTGTTTAGTGTGGTGGCTACTCACTAGTGTGTGATAGTGGAAACAACTAACAACTAATAGCAAAGCAAATATGGCTTGCCAATCCACCATTTGAATGGTTTGTGGTTGAGATTAGCTATAGCTGGGCCATGAAAGCACAAGTTTCAGATTTGAAGAGTGTCTATAGGTAGAAAGTTGGTGTAGATGTAAGGAAATTAGTTGAAAATCTAAAAAATTATTAAAGTCAATAGAGACTTTTCAATGATTCCGCTAAAGTTAATATTGATAGAAGAAATCTTACCTCTTAAAGTAATTATTATAAATTTCAGATGTCAAATATCAAAAAAGAACAATCCTTAATACTACTTTAAAAAAAGGAGATCACATTACTGTGGCAGGATGGTCCGGGGAGATTGGATTGGACCGTTCAGTCGTGCAATGTAATGAAGCCCATGGCCCAAGCACTATTCAACTTTAAGAGAGAGTGCGTGGATTGTGCAAACGATTTCACATGGGCTTTCCTTTCTTTGATGGGGACGAGCTCTCATCTTTCTTTGATAAACACGGTAAAGTGTTTTCCATTCAATGGCCTCATGGTGAACGAGCAGAAATAAAAGAAAAAAATCGGCTCCAGGTCGTTGCATCAAAGAAAAATACTCCTACAATTTAGGGTCTGTTTGGTTTGCGGTCAGAATGAAAATTAACTATTCCTATAGTTTGTTTAGTTCAAATAAAAATAAAAATGGGAATTAGATTCAGTAAGAATAAGATTTCATTTTTAAGAAAAGAATGGGATTCTGATTTTACCCAACCAAACAACTAGAATTGAAATAACTCATTCCCATTCCCATTCTAATTCCAAATCCCTATTCGTATGAACCAAACAGGTTCTTCTTCTTTATTATTACTTTTTTCTCGGTGCATATCCACAACCATCCCGATGGGAGGCGTCGGCGAAGTGAAGTTTGTACGCAATCTTCGCTCCTTTCTCACTTCTCTCACCTTATACACTAATTAAAATCAAAATGTTGTCCCTTCTGTCATATCGTGGGCCCGGATGATGGTGGATGACTGATGACAACACTCATCATGATGTTCCAAATTGAAATTATTTGGGGTGGACTGAACTATGAAAACCCCTTGATTTTTATCTTTACCCCCGTCTAATCTTCATAGCGAGTAATGGGCCAATTCAATTATTAAAGGATGGGTCTCGATCTTGATGAGACCATGGACCAATTAATGCCCATTCCCAAAAGCTTTGGCCATAAGAACAACCTAACCCTATATATGTTATCATATCTCATCTATCGCGCTACGACAGCCTATCAACCTTTCTTGCTTTTTGGTGTGTCGATATAATTTTTTAAGGCCAAATTCATATTAGTTTTCTCTTTTGAAATATATTTGTTTATTATGATAACATAATTGCAAAAGCACTAGGGGCGCATTTGATTTATAGTCGGAATAGGAATTAGAATTTAGATCAGAATGGCAATTGGAATAGATTTTCATTTATAAGAAAAAGGGAAAAAATAGTCATTTCAATAAGAATGGGTTCAATTCCATTGGAATCAGAATGGATCCAGACCCTTATTCCTGTAAATCAAACAATCCTAAAGGTAAAAGTAATCTAAAAAGGAGAAAGTTTAAAATTTTGCCACCAGGAATATGATGAATGGAATTACCCTACACCATTCCACTAATCTTTCTTGAAGACAATGTTATTTTAATATACTAATCATACAATAAAGGGGGATTTTAAAGGGATGGAGACAGAACAGGTGCATCTGAGAGCCACCAACCTTACCACGGAAACCTTATAAATCATGGTTTTAAAACCGGATTAGACTAGATGGTTGGATTGGAAAAATCGGAAACCGGTCAGGTGACAGATTCTGTTTTCCTCAAAACTGGAATTTTGATTAGTAAACTGCTGACCCGGGCATTAAGTATTTGAACGCTTTTGACCATTTTTTATTTTTTTTATTTTTTTTGTTAGACCAGACCAACCGTTAGACCTAATAACCTGACCTCTGACCGGTTCGATCTCCGGGTGAGTTTTAAAAACCATGCTATAAATACACGGATCTGCTCCTATACCTCCACATTCAAAGGTATACCGAGTGACCATCTCACCTATTGGGTCATCGGCCCTATGAGCACAAAATGTGAAACTTTATCTGTACTCAGAGGACACGGATGTCTGGATATGATACTATTGCTCAGAGTAATTGGTCTCTCTTGGGACCTCACGCCCATAGTGTTAGGAGTTCAATCCTACTCCGAAATATTTTAAATCACGTTCCCTTTTTTCTTTTTTTCTTTAATGGAAAAGAGAGAAACGTCCAACAATTATGTACAAAATGCATTTCAGGAGACAGCGTTAATTCAGTTGGGTCACCAGTCACAATTTTTGAAAGAAGAATGTCAAGTCTTTATCTCCATCTCTCTCTATTTCTTTTTTTTATTATTATTTTATTTTGAAAATGACAGAGATGTCCAATAACTACCTAGAGAATGTATATTTCAGGACAGGACATAAGCCACTAATTAATCAACTTTGGGGACAAAACAGACATATAATTAGATTATCCATGCATAACCTACATTTATATTCATTGCATAAATGACAGGTTTTGATCATGGTTGTCAAACTGTCGTTGATTAGGATGGTCAGACCATTTAGACTAGCAATTTTTCAGGCAATTGATTCTGTTTTATTTCAAATTCAGTCTATACCAAAAACCGTTGAATCGATTGATGATTTATTAATTTGGACAATCGAACCGTTGATCCATCTAACAGTTTTGACTGTTTTTTATTTTTAATTATTTTTTTAATTTTTATTGTCAAATTAGACTATCAATTCGAATCAAACGGTCGAACTATGGTTTTGATAACCATACAAATATCACCTTTTCATGGTTTGATATCCATGGTTTTTAAAACCATGGTTTTGATAACCATACAAATATCACCATAACAGGAAGAAGAATCAATCAAAATAAGAAAAAACCAAAGGAATCAGGACAACAATGTGATGAGTTACCTTTTCAGAGTTAAAGCCAGGATGAACTGCCACCTTAACTTTTGTTTGGGAAGAATGCAAATATAAATATGTACTACACAGATTTAAGATTTATCAATACAGTATATAAGGGTTTATACTGTATATTTATATTTGCACTCTCCAGATTCAATTTAGAAGAATACAAATATATATAGTATTTATAAATACATACAAAAAAATATAAAATATAAAGCTTTGCACTCTATATATTTATATTTTTACTCCTTCCAAATTTAGCTTAATAAAAAGAAAAATTCTATTAAGAATCAACGGGAGGGGGATATGAAACCTTACCTCTCTTCTGATAGAAACTACTTTTAAGAGTAATTGGGGTAGGAACCTTTGTTTGGTCTCGAAGACTACCGAATTGGCTCCACTTGTGTATCAGGAGATGTTTTTCTTTGGATGTGTGCTCCTATTCTCTTTTTCTCGATTGTTGTGTAAGGCTGTATTTGGTTTTTTCCACCTTTTCCTACCTTTTCTTCAAACCAAACATAGCCTAATTGTTCTCATGCTCAATTTAAATTGCAATCTAAGTTTGGATACAAGGTAGGGATTAAATTGATACTTTTTGAAAGTTTGGATGTTATAGTGACACATTTAAAAGTTTGGGTAGTAACTTGACACCACCCCCAAAGTTCAGGATACTAAAGTGAAATTTTCCCATAATCTTGAGATATTCATTGTCACTCAGCATGATAGAATACACATCTTGGATGAACACTGTAGGTCTTAAATAGAAGAGATAAATTGTTCCACTTTTCTAGTAATAATGCAATAATTTTGGAAAAATGTTTTATTGTTCTTGTTATTCCTTCAATTTTACCATGGCCCAAGCCTACATTATCCCTTTGGCATCAAATATCATGATAAGAATTGATGCCATCTAAAAGTGTTCAAGTCTTTGGAAGAGCTTGGATGTATCTTGTAAGGAGGAAACGAGGTTAGAGGGCTTGGGGTGATATCCTGGGCTTGTAGCTCCGACAGTCAAGTTAGTAAACCGAGTTATCCAGAGGGTGATTGAGAATTCAGTGAGTCATAAAGTATGAATTGAATGTTAACATGTCCCTTAAATAGGATTCGGGATACATGTTAGAGTGTGTACATGTCAAACAAACATAGGACACCTGTTGTAGGTTGAGTCTTGATACACTTAGATCTTGCTTTGCCTTGGTAGAGCTCGGGTAAGACACCTAGGGCTTTGTTAGGACACCTATTACTCGAACTCAGCCACATAGTGCTCAATTCAAGCATCTATGGACCAACTCAGGCCAACTGGTATCCAATCAAGACACCTAGGATCCAACCCGGCCACTAGGAGACTAATCAGGACTACTTGTTTAGTCACCTATAACATGCATTAGTCACTTGGTGCATAGCTGTGACATGTTGTGGTGATCTGTTCATGTCTTCAATGCATGAAATGGGCCCGAGATCGGCTACCTGGCAGGTTTACCTTACGTGTTGATGGTCTTGTTGCATGTGCCGCTAGGTGATCACTTGATGGACAAGTGTTGAAGTGTGGAGCTCGCCTGCAAGGGAACTCCCACTTGCTAGGAAGTGGGAGATCGTCTCAGTAAGGAGGTCTTCTCAGAGGACGGTAAAGTTCATATGTATGAATTGAGTTGAGAGGCCCAAGGTGGTCTTATGTCACTGAGGTGACTCTTATCCTTTGAGACAACGGCAAAATGACATTCTCCAAGTTGAAGGCAAGGCTGTGAGTTCAGCCAAACATGCCACGTGTTTGATAGTTCAGAGGTAAGATTTATTCTGATGAAGAATACAGTTTCAACTTTCAAACATCCCAAGCAATGATCAAAGTATCAATACTCCATTCGTTGGATGTTATAAACAGTAAGGGCCAGACACGGGCCCCATTTTCTCAGTACTATAATTGGGGCCCGACTTTAATTCTAGACAAGAGTTCATCCATTGCCTAAACTAAATTGTAGCTACCCCTTTCTGTCTCATTCAAATTAGATAAAAAAAAAAAGTCCTTAAATAAAGAATTTCCTTTGGGTCAGTTCTCAGTCGTAAATAAAGAATTTCCTTTTGTTCAACTTTAATGCCTAAATTGAGTTCTATTTTCTTTCTTGTCGTTGTTGCAGGATAACTGATTAAGAAACAATTTTGCTGAACAAAAAAGAAAAAAAAAACTGATAAACAAGAGTTGAAGAGGCGGAGAGGACATAGCAATTAGGGTTTTCAATTAAAATGTCAATGCCATTAAGTGACTGGTGGGTGTGGGACAATTCTACAGGCCTTTGTAAGAAATTCCCTGAGGAAAGTATCAAATCAATTCCCTAGAATTTGGGCAAAAGTGGAATTTATTAATAACTCTAAATCATTTTTTTTATCTCACGGTATTTCATAGAGCACACTTTTGGACTAGCACTATGTTTTCAGTGTCAGTGCTCTGGTCTGATCATAAAAGACAGGCCGTCCTTTCATTCTATCTAGATGCATGCATTGACAGAAAACACTTGGTGTGAAAAGCTAGTTGAATCCTGTATTCAATAATAATACTTGAGTGTAAATTCAGATTCAGATTCATGTATCAAATCCCACTAATGGAATTATTCTAACATGGAAAAATGGACTCCAATGGGATGCCAAATAACTCAACAAGAGGGTTCACCCATCTAACACTGTGGTTCGGGCCGGATTGGTTAAGGATAAGGTCAACCCTGACCCACCCCATAATGTTAATATCTCAACCCTCATTCTAACCTCAGCCCAAGTCCAAAGTTTTTTTTTATTGGTTGGATTGTGAGGGTCAACCCAAGTTTCACCCCTAACTGACAGTGAGTATTTGGTTATTGAACAATGAAGTGATTCTGACTTAACATAAAGTTATAAGAGAATCAAAGAACAACATCATGCGTTTAAGATTAGAGAGTGTGCTTTTTTAAAGACATCAACTCGTTTCTTTGACAAAGAAGGGAAAAGTGAATATACTCTATTGTATGATGGAATAATTCTTCTCATCATGATAATAGAGTCACTTTGATTCTTCCAGTATGAAGGGCCAATTCCTCTTGAGATTTAAGTCCTCCTATGGGTGTTCATTTCGGGGTCGGGCCGGTGCTGGGCCAGTGGGCCTAATTAAGGTAAGCCATGCTTAGTGTGAGAAGTTAGCAGTTAAGTCCCAGACAAACCCAGTTTTCAGATTTCCATGGGCAAAGACAAGAAACCCCATTTCAGGCCGGACTACCTCTAGTCTCCTCTCTCTAGCTCTAGACCAATGGTCAATTGATCATAGCCCATCTAATTATGTCACACTAGAGTCAAGCTTCTAATTGTCTTCAGCACTCAGCAGTGATAATGCTATCCTCCGAACTGTATGTGGACAACAAACCCGCCCACAACCATTTTATTTAGACTCCCAGTCCCAGCCCCTTTATTCCTGCTAATCAGGCAAAAAGCCCTTTTTCTTGGTTTTATGGGGGTAACCCATCCCCCAAACCCATAAATGTCCCCCAGATCTTAGCAATTGACACCTTCAACAAGCCAATAAAATGATTCCAGCTGTCCCTAAATCCTACCTCACTAACTTTTCTATACTCCCCTCTCTACTAACCCAATAAAATGATTCCAGCTGTCCCTAAATCCTACCTGGTGTAACGATTCACCAAACACCTTAATCCCTCCATTAGAAACTCTTTTAAAGAAATATCTATTCTTTATGCATTAATTAAATATTTCTAAAAATAAAAATAAAATCTTGGGTGATCTCTAACTCTTTTGCCATGCATGAATTTGCCTTATTAGGCTTAGAAAAAAAATAAAAATAAAATATCTATTTTAATTATACACAAATTCCCCATACTTTCTTTTCCACTTATAATATTCATTGAAACGTTATTGTTGTTTGGTTCAATGAAAGATTGTTTTCGATTTCTCCAAGGATCAATGAATAATTGTTAACTGGCTCAGCTTTCAAGTTGTGGGTTTAAAACATATAAAGATCAAACTGAGTTCTTCTGCAAAGGACGCTGTACACATTCAATTTCCTCCTATACATTGGATTTTCCTTTCTTCTTGTTGTCGTTGAAGATGTTGGGAAGAGTACGACTTTTATGTTTTTATTTACAATATTGAGATGGTTTTTGGATTGTGGGAAAAATTTAAGTTACTTGTAGTAAAATAGAAAACCTTCATTTTCAAGCAGATAGCTTCTAGAGGCAGGGCAAACAACTGAAACAGAAGATTCAAATATTGATAGGTAGCACGAGAGAATTTGTATATTGAAAGGGACTTTTTGTATATTAACGATCAAGCACTGAACAAAAGATTTCTGAGAAGAAACGAAGAAGAAAGAGAATGGGGAAAGAAGAAATTAGGCTTAAATGAAATCTCTATTTTTTAAGAAAGTTGTAATTAATGTTTGAAGAATTGATATATTTTAAAAAGAGTATTTAACGGAAGGGTTAAGCTCTTGGTTAGTTGTTACACTAAAGTCGGACTCCACTAACATGATTAAAACAGCTGGAATCATTTTATTGGGTTAGTAGCGAGGGGAGTTAGAAGGAGATCAAGACTGAAATACCCCTTCCATAATATACATGAAGCCTAGCTTATTTGCCTATTTTTCTATAGTTTTCATCATTAAGTGCAAGGAAAACAAAAAAGATGCTTCTTTCCATGATTCCCATCGACAAAGATCAAGTGTCTATGACTGTAACATCATGGTGATCACTGTAACATCCCTTAAATGCAATTAACATCATGGTGATCACTGTAACATCCCTGTTCCCTAGTGATGTCCACCCTCTATTCCACCATTTCCGTCTTCCCTTAAATGCAATTAACCACCATTGCAATAACTAAAACCCCTCTCTCTCTCTCTCTCTCTCTCTCTCTCAGAGAAGTCTCAATGGCCTTCTCAGATAATACTCTTCAACCGGTGATCGGTGCAGGGATACCTTTAACAACGTTGCCGCCCATTTCACCGTTGATCCTCACCATGCTTGCGTTGCTTGCTGGTGCTTTGCTCTACTTGTACACACCCTACTGGGGGGTGAGAAGGCTACCCGGCCCTCCCACCGTTCCTCTGTTGGGACACCTTCCTCTTCTCGCCAAGTACGGCCCAGATGTTTTCAGTGTCCTCGCCAAACGCCATGGTCCCATCTTCAGGTACGTTTACGTTTCCCAGGGTTGTCCTTGTTTCCTCTTCCTTTCTTTCTAACTTGCCTTCCGCCATTGATTACCATCTCTGGTCTGTGGATGGAGCAGGTTCCACATGGGTAGGCAACCCATTGTGATTGTAGCGGACCCAGAACTGTGTAGGGAGGTTGGAATAAAGAAATTCAAGGATGTCAGCAACCGAAGCATACCTTCCCCCATCTCAGCCTCCCCACTTCATCAAAAGGGCCTCTTCTTTACCAGGTACTGTGATGTATGCTTTGATATAACTTCTCTTGACTGGTTAATTAGTCTCAACATCTGCCCAATCCTGCAGCTAGGATTGGGCACTGGTTAATTTTTTTCTTTCTATATGGAAACTGCTGTAACGAAATTAACTGTGAATACAACATTGGACTACTGGCTACCATGACTAATTCTCACAAGTAGATAGAACTACACTTGCAGAGACACTAGATGGTCCATCATGCGAAATACCATAATATCTGTCTACCAACCCTCCCACCTGTCCTACTTGCTGCCCTCCATGCAATCAGTGATAGACTCTGCTACTCTAAGCCTCCCCTCATCTGAAGAGGAAGATATCACTTTCTCTAACCTTTCACTTCAACTGGCCACTGATGTCATCGGAAAAGCCGCTTTTGGTTTCGACTTTGGCCTCTCCAGACCACGGTCAGCAGCTGGCAGCGTTCATGAAGGTGGTCACAGTGATGATCAAGTCTCGGACTTCGTCAAACAACACATCTACTCCACCACAGCTCTCAAAATGGACCTTTCAGGTTCCATTTCAATCGTACTGGGTCTGTTGGTTCCAATCCTTCAGGAGCCTTTCAGGCAAATCCTAAGGAGAATACCGTGGACAACTGATTGGAAGGTTGATCAAACCAACCAAAAGTTGAGCCGACGTCTCGATGGGATTGTGGCAAAGAGAATGAAGGAGAAGGAGCCTGGCTCCAAGGATTTCTTATCGCTCATATTGGGTGCTAGGGAGTCGGAGACAGTACCAAAGAATGTCTTCACCTCGGACTACATCAGTGCACTTGCTTATGAGCATCTGCTCGCTGGATCGGCCACAACATCCTTTACCCTGTCTTCAATCCTTTATCTGGTCGCTGAACACACAGAGGTTGAGAAGAAATTACTCAGAGAGATTGATGGGTTTGGCTCACATGATGTAACACCTACTTCTCATGATCTTCAGCACAAGTTTCCTTACCTTGATCAGGTAAAGACTGTCATTTAAGATCTATAACCCTGAACTAATTTAACCAGCTCCTTAAAATTCAAACCCAATCTCCCATTGTTTGTTCCACAGGTAATAAAAGAAGCAATGAGATTCTACACTGTGTCGCCCTTGGTTGCAAGGGAAGCATCAAGAGAAATAGTGTTAGGAGGATACCATCTCCCAAAGGTAGTAGATGTGATGGTATGATAATGCAGATCTTCTTTCTCAGCAAAGCTTTGCACAACACGAATTATATTTGTTTGATTATGTGTGTAGGGCACATGGGTCTGGTTGGCTCCTGGGGCAATAGCCAAAGACCCAAAGCATTTCCCAGAGCCAGAAAAGTTTCGTCCCGAGAGATTTTATCCTGATTGTGATGAAGAAAAGCAAAGACATCCATATGCACACATCCCCTTTGGGATTGGACCTCGAGCCTGCATTGGGAAGAAGTTCGCGATACAAGAGATAAAGCTCTCACTGATTCACTTCTATCGCCGATACGTGTTTCGCCATTCCCCTAACATGGAGAAACCTTTGGCCCTTGATTACGGAATTGTTCTCAACTTCAAGCATGGTGTAAAGCTCAGAGTCATTAAACGACCTTGCATCCATCTAGTTAATTAAATCAATGTCTATCAGATTACTAGACTTGTTTCTATCTTCAAATATAATGTAAAAGGAGATTAACAGAGCTTGAGTT